>NW_005871750.1:78754-91157 GCF_000147115.1 Myotis lucifugus | reverse complement strand
GGGGGGGGGGGGGGCCAGGGGAGGAGAGGAGCCAGGGGAAGCAGGAGAGGGCAGAGAGGGGAGGAGCCTGCCCTGGGTCCTGCCCCCCACACCTTCACAGGTGGCTGAAAAGGGCTTGATGCTGCCTGGTGGTGCCTCCAAGCTTAAAGCAGGAAGCGTTCACGGTGGGATTTTAGGCACAGGCCTCTCAGCGGCTGAGACTCCCCTCCATCCCAGGGGCCTCTAATTCCTGGCCTCGGTCTAGGATTCATCCCGGGAAGCTGGAGCCTAACCCTGGCTGCTGAGAGCTGAACTGGGAGAACCTTTTCTCGTGTGTTTTCAAAAAGCCTCTTTCAAAACAACTTCTCTTCAGTGAGGAGCTTGAACACCAGAGAATTAAAGAATTAAATCAAGTGAACTCTCAAAGAATGACAACCGCCTCCCCGCCCTGGTTCCAGCTCCCAGGAGCTTCTCTCTCACCCTGGACCATGTGCTCAGACTCCCCGTGGCCTGGTGAGGACGGGCAGTGTGAGGAGTATCATTTCAAAGGCGGACGGCCAGATCGGTAATAAATCACCGCCACCATGTATGGTTTGGCCCGGTCACCCTTCTGGGAACTGGGATTCAGGGCAAAGGAATCCGCCCTAATGGATTTTCCAACGGCCCAGGCCTGCGCTTTCGTGACCCTGGCTCTCCCAGGCCCCCTTCGCCTCTGCCCGGCCCTCGCCAGGACCCTGTCCTCCTCGTGGCCTGAGAGGCAGCCCCGGGCCCTGGGCCATCTGAGAGACGATGGAGAAGGCGGTCCATCCGGTCAGGAGGGAGGAGAGCAGAGCTACCAGCTGCAAAACAGAGCGCCCAGCCCGGCCTCCGCTGGCAGGGGAGGTGGCTTTCCGAGTGGAAAGCGGTGAGAAATATGTTGGAATCCGCCTCCACAGTCATGGAATTTTTAAATGTCCTTTTCAAACACATGCTTTGAAAAAATATTTAAAAGCAGGGGAAATTAATTAGGGCCCTTTTGTGCTGGAATCTTCCTCCCAGAGCTCCTCTAGCAAGAGGAGTAAAAATAGAACCTGTGAGGGGTTGAAAATGCACTGCACACAAAGATCATATTGAAGAGCCCAACTAGGCGTGACTGTCCAAATAGGAAGAAAGGAGCTAATTATTTCCATCGCTGCAGAGGGAAGCGGCGGCCGTCTTCTGGGGGTTGTTGAGAACTGGAGAGCCCCCAGGGGGCCGGGAGGAGAGGCCTTTCCACGGGACAGACCCTGCTTGTGCCCTCGGATAATCATCACTTTTGTCCTGAGTCTGTCACGGAGGGGGAGCGAGGAGATGGGGAAGGGGAAGCGGAGAAAACCAAAGAGTGTGGAGGGTATTAAACAGCTCTTCTACTTATGCAGCGATTTGACCTTTTAACTATATTCTTCCACTCATTTGACCCTCAATGACTCCCCCAGCAGGTAGGCCTACTGAGTCCAAAGTGACACAAAGGTGTTACTGGCAGGCAGTGTGAGGGCCACAGCCAGATGTCTGACTCCCAGCCTGGCCAGGCTCAAGGCAGCACAGTGGCGAGTGTGGGCTCTGGAGCCAGAGGGCTGGGGAGGAAGTCTCAGTTCAGCCACTGGAGGTGGAGGGTGCGCCCTAGATCAGGGCAAGCAGAGCAGGGTAGCCATGAGCAAGGACTCGGAGCCACCGGCCAGTGTGACTCCTGACTCTATTCTCACTGCGTGACTTTGTGTTGTAATGTACCCCGCAAATCACAGAAGGACGCCTCAAGAAGCCAAATTAAAGAGTCACATTTATTGCAATCCGGGACTACGAGGGAGCCATGCACTCCAAATCTCGAAGTGATAAGATGGCCGCAACACCAGATTTATATAGGCAAAAATCACAAAGGTATTGATTACATCCCAGGGTTTGGAATGAGGACCCTGGTTTGCACAAAGCAGTTACAGAAGCAAGATTGAGCCGATTAGTTATCTACAAAGATGAATTATAGTTTTGGGTCTTCGGACCACTGAGTTGACAGAAACACATTATCTAGAGCCATGGAGGCAATTTAGAGTGATTGCACTGTCCTGGTTTTTGGGACCACTGAGTTGACAGGGAAACATTATCTGGAACCCTCAGGTCTTGGGATAATTGTCCTGTCCTGGTTCCTGGGTACAGAGGAATTTGCTTTCTAAAACCAGTATGACCACAACCAATGGGGTATTCACATTACAATCAATAAGGTATTCAATCGAATGGGATGATTTATATAATTCAGAAAATCAAAATAACTTTTCTATTGTTAAACAAAGCAAATAAGTACAGAAGCCAAACAGCAGGGTTAAAGTTAAACTACAGTTTCTACCTGAGATGATTGCTACCATACTTCATTTGGACCATTTACTTGAGTTCTTCATGCTTCCGTATCCTCACCTGCCTAAGGTTGTGAGGATTGAAATGAGTGCTCTCATGTAAAAGCTGAGCCCGTAACTAATACGCCTAAAATGTTGGCTGTTCTGAGCGGTTCCCTTTGCAGATGAGGAGGCTCAGAGCGGGAGTGCGCTTTGCCCGAGGACACATGTCTAGTAAGAGGTTGAGCCTGGACTTGAAGAGTGTGTGACCCCAAAGCTGGTGCTCGTCTCCCTGTACTTACAGTAGCCCCACCCAGGAGAACAAACAGTGATCACCCTGTCGTCGTCATCATCATCATCATCATCTTCATCATCCACCACCATCCCCTACTTTTCTTTTTTTTTTAATATATTTTATTGATTTTTTACAGAGAGGGAGAGGGATAGAGAGTTAGAAACATCGGATGAGAGAGAAACATCGATCAGCTGCCTCCTGCACATCCCCTACTGGGGATATGCCCGCAACCAAGGTACATGCCTTTGACTGGAATTGAACCTGAGACCCTTGAGTCCGCAGGTCGACGCTCTATCCACTGAGCCAAACCGGTTAGGGCCATCCCCTACTTTTCAATAGCACTTTACAGTTTTAACTACACATTTCAACAGTCTATCTTATTTCATCTTCACAGAAATTCTGATTCCCATTTTACAAATAAGAAATCTGAAGTTCAGAGAGAACAACGACTTACCCAAGATTGCTCACGCCATGGTGGGACAAGCAGGACTTGAACCCAGAACCCTTCCTCCACACAGCAGTGCCATGGAGTAGCACATTCAGCGTGTTGCCCTAAAGCAGCCATGGCACGTTCTATTTTTTTTGGTTCACCTCCAGCTTCCTTGAAAACGGGACCTGGGGGTGGGCCTGGCTCTGGGAGCAGGGCAGAGCCACCTCACAGCAGTGTTACCTGGGTGTGTTGGAAGCAAAGTGACAGGCCACCCCAGGGTGAGTGGAGCCCCTTTGAGGGGGCAGGGCCAAGGGCTGCAGTGACCGAAGTTGCTAAGCAGGATCTGGCGAGAGCACACCGCTCTCCAGAGGCCAGAGCAGGGGCCTTTTGGCAAAGGGGTCAGGCCTGGGATCTCTGCAGTGCGTAGGGTAGTGAGAGCTGCTCACTGGCCAAGGCCAGCATAGGCCCCCTGGGGGCTGCTCTCTGGTCCATGGGCCCTGCCGCACACTGACTTCTAACCCCAGGCAGGACTGAACTCAACCCTGGTCACCCACAGACCCTTAAAAACTAGATACAAACAGGCTCCAAACCTCAGTCATAGGCTGACCATGAACTCAGTTACTCCACCTAGACGCTGCCTTAGAGACGGACTCTGAGCATGAACTTCAAGGGTTGGCCCTGACTGCCATGAGCTAACCACACACTGGCCACAAGCTGACCTCTAACCCCAGTTCCAGACTGAACTATTGCACCCTGGCCAGCCTGACCCTAGAACAGCCAGATCTAAAGCATGTGTCATTGGTCATACAAGTAAGAGGGTCAGGGGGGTTTACCCAGCACATCTGCACTTAGAGCTCCATGAGGTTGGGGGTGAGGGACAGGGCCGTCTCTATGACACATAGGTAACCAGTGTTCTCTGAGAAACAGCCTTGAGCTGAGGAAAACATGTGGCGAGATGGTCCCAGCCACTCCTCCAGGCCTGGGCAGCACCCCGATGGAAAGCCTAACAGAAGGAGAGAAACCTCCTTGTTTATGACATTGCTTTTAAAACTGATAAGAACAAGACAAAAAAAGAAAAGAAAAGGAAATTACAGACTATTTCACTTATTGCTATCGTAATTCTCCATAAAACATTAGCAAATTATTTTAAAAACAGCACATCATGACTAAGAAGTGTTGATGCCAGGAACGTCAGGATGGTCCAGTATCAGGGAACCTATCCTTGTATTTCACCACATTAATGAGCGGAGGGAGAAAAATCCCATGATGTCTCAACAGATGCATAAACGTATTTGAAAACTTCATCTCTTTATATAAAAACTCTTAGAGACTAAAAATAGAGGGGACCTTCTTTCATTTTAGAAAGGTTCTCTAATCCTACAGTGAATATACTTAACAAGAAATTTCTTTTTAAAGTTTAGATACATTCTTCTTATGTTAAGGTATAAGACAGGGGTGCCTACCATGACTGCTATTATTCAATATAGCACTGGAGGTTCTGGTCAATGCAACAAAATAAAATTTAAAAAGAGGATTGTAATATGATTATTTTCAAATTAGAACTAACACTCAGCAGATAAACTAATAGAACTAAAATAAGTAGTTCTTCAAGATGGTTGGATCAACCTACAAAATGCATTAGCATTCCTCTAAAATACCAATAATCAATGATAAAATATAGAAAATAAACTTCTATTCACAACAGCAGCAAACTTACAAGTCATCTAGGGATCAACCACAGCGGATGCTTCTCGGGTTCTGTCCAGGGGTAGCACCCTCATTTCCCGCTGGGCATAGCTCCCGGGAGCCACGGACATGGCTCCATGATCTCTCCAGGCAAAGGACTTGAGACAGGTGATGCGCCTGCTTCAGGTTCCTAGGGCTGCTGTCACAAAGAACCACACATGGAATGGCTTTAAAGAACAGAAATGTATTCTCTTATGGGTTTGGAAGCCTAAAGTCCCAAATGCAGGTGTCAGCAGGGTCATGCTCCCTCCCGAGGCGCCGGGGGAAATCTATTCCATCCCTTGTTCTTAGCGTCTGGGGTTGCCAGCAGTTCTTGGTTTGCAGACACATCACTCCAGTCCTGCCTCCCTCGTCACACAGCATCCTTCCGAGTCTCCTCTCCTCTTCTTATTGGGACATCAGTCATAATAGGTTAGGGCCTCCCTAGTGACCTCATCTCTACTCGATTGCACCTGCAAGATCCTATTCCCAAGTCAGGTCACATGTACAGGTACCAGGGGTTAAGACTTCAACATATCTTTTTTTTTTTTTTTTTTTTTGCAGGGGACACAATTCACCCACAGCAGTGCCCTGTCCCACAGCACAGCAGCGAGTGCCACACTGGATTGCGATTGCTGGCCTGCCTGCCTATTCCTCTACCAGAATGCGGGCTCTGTGGTGCCAAAGCCTAACAGCCCCACTCACCATTAAGTCCCAGGGCAGCGGTTCTCAACCTGTGGGTCACGACCCCTTTGGTGGTCGAACGACCCTTTCACAGGGGTCGCCTAAGACCATCCTGCATATCAGATATTTACATGACGATTCATAACAGTAGCAACATTACAGTTATGAAGTAGCAACGAAAATAATTTTATGGTTGGGGTCACAACGTGAGGAACTGTATTTAAAGGGCCAGAAGGTTGAGAACCACTGCCCCAGGGCCTGGCACTGAGTGCACAAGATATTTTTGGAATGACTGCATGCTGACGTAATGAGCACCTGGATGGCGGCACCTGTGGTACCTGCTTGCCCCTTCTGGCCTGGCTGGCCTGCCTGAATCAGATCGCATCTGCCCCATCACACCCCGTGAGCACCAGGGAGGAGTCTTCATTTGAATGGAGTGGACAGTGGGGGTCACAGAGCCACCTACCTCTATGCAGCACCCGGTAGCACAGGGTGCACACTCAGCCCAAATGGCCCACCTGCAAACTCACTTGGAGGCTGCAGCTCGCGCTGCTGGCCCAGGACCCAGGAAGGCAGCTGCGCAGGCTCACTTTCCAGAGGGGAGGGGGGAAGTGCCGCACAGAGAGCACCCCAACCGTCATCTGACTCCTCATCTGAGAGCTTCCTCACCAGAGTCAGAGGTGGGGGAGGGGGAGGTGGGAGGGACAATCAGGAAAAGCAAACCCCTTCGACCTGGTTCTCATTTAGAAACATGAGCCCCTCCGCTGAGGTCACCTGGGAGAGTGACAGCACCAGGAGCCAGGCAGAAGCTGAGGGCCCCCGGTTAACTCGCTCCCTGGGTTTGCATGAGGGGATTTGGACTCGCACGTGGCCCTGCCAGTGTCGGTGCAGATAACTCCCCTGATCTAGAAGCATCGCTCCCTTTCAAGTGCTTGGTGGGAGGTGCTGCGGGGGTGACCTGAACGCTTCATGGGGAACCTCCAACCAAAGAAGCACAAACTTCTGCAAATAGCTGGGACAGCAGCGTCTGACACAGTTACGTCATCACATCAGTTCATTTGCTCAGCAGCCTTGGGAGGTGGGGGGCCAGGAATCATGGAAAGGGGATGCGGCTGCCACAAATCAGGCTGAAGGCTGGGCTGCGCTTGCAGGGCCCCACGCCTGTGCTCCCTGGTACATCCTTCTATATGGAGGCTTAGTTTATAATAATCGGATCCCACCCCATCCAGTAAGACCCCAGGCCCTGGAAGATTCTAGGAGGGTGGAGAACGCCTCAGGGAGCCTGGCTCAGGGGTCCTGGGCCCCAAAGTGATGGCTGTCCGGAGGCAGAGGGCTGCCGTGCCTGGGAGCTGAAGACAGGCCATGGGGCCTGCAAATACCATTACCCCAAAGAGACGTGTCTGGCTGTCCAGAACTTCCAAGTCTTTTGATGAAAACCAACCTGTTAACGCTGCAGGAATTTGCTGCTGGCGCTGGGGCAGCCCACTCCCCCGGCCTCCTCGGGATGGAGTTTCCAGCAGACCCAGGCCAGATGTGGGCCAGCGGAGTGAACACGAGGGCCCGTGCGAGCGCGGTTCAAAGACAGTGAGCAGGATGGGGATGGGAGCAGCCTCTGAGGTCTGGACAGTCCCCAGAGCAGACATAACATCTACCTGGAAAAGATAAATAAAAACCCTTCGCTGGCTGGCTGACAGAGCCCCCCTCCTTCCAGGCTCTGCCCTAAAGCTCCCCCTTCGCCAGGAGGCCTGTCTTCCCCTCAGAAGCCCCTCCGACCACTCTGTGTGGCCACCACATGCGCAGATAGGCCACAGCTCCGGGCACAGCCCAGGAAACACCTGCCCAGCCCCACAAGCAGACTCAGGTGCAAACCCTCTTTATTTTCAAATCCACAGATTCGGTTTGTTCGAATCCCCAAACACCTCCTGGGCTGACAGCTCGACTGTAACCTCATAGAGGCCCTGAGCAGAGCCACGCAGCTAATCTGCTCCCAAATTCCTGCCCCTTGGAAACGGTGTGAGACAGTAAGTGTTTGTTACTTTAAGCTGCTAAGCTTTGGGGTAATTTGTTGTGCGGCCACAGATAGCTAATGCGGGGCCTCTTGGGGCCTTGACGATAAGCCGCTCTTATTCAGAGCTCGAATTTGCTTTATGCATATTCACTCGCTTCATCCTTAGCTCAACCTGGACGTAGGTGTTCTCATCCCAATTACAGATGAGGAATGTGAGACAGAGCAGGCTGGCCCCAGGGCCCTCTGCTGGCCGGTGCGGAAGCCAACGTTTGGCCTAGACAGGCTGGCTGCAAAGCCCGTGTCCTAAACCCCCACCGAGAGGAATACCTCAGCGACATGGCCCCTCAGGTATCCCAGAAGCTCAGACAATCCCACCAGCGCCCACTCTCCTCCCCGTGCACGCCAGCTCTTGGTGCTGACTTCCGTCTCAGGCCTCTGCGTGTAGCCAGCAGCAGTATGAGGGGCACACCCCCAGCTATTCACATAAAGACCCAGAAATGAGTCTCGTTGGGCTACCTGGGGTCATATGCGCACCTCCAGTGCCCTCTGTGGCCCAGGGCATCTGATGCTCTAAAAAGCCAGTCCGGTCGGGTCAAAGGCCCCACCTGGGAGCCAGGCCTGGAGTCAGCACTCCAGAAGCCCTTGGCCGAGAGTCAGAGGAGAAGGCGTTTGCCCAGAACAGGGAACAGGTGCAGCACAGCCAACACACCAAATGCCTGAAGCAGCATTACTTCCTTCCAGTGTTTTCCAGGTGTGTGTGTGGGGGGGGTGGGGGGGTGGGGGGGTGGGGGCTGGGCAGTAACAACTCCATTAAAGAATATTCAGGAAACACACACACACACACACACACACACACACACACACACACACACCCTATGCCACACCGAACATGGCAATTCTTTTTATCTTGCTTATTACCCCAGCCTTGCCCGCACACATGCACCTTGTGAGGCAGTTACAGCCACAGTACAATTCTGTCTCCTTCTCCAGTGATCAGCCTGGAGGTGGTGTCACTGATTCCTTCCATAAAAGACATAAAGGAGTCTTGTTACTCGGGGTGTCTGTCTGCAATCCTATTGTTTCCAGGGTGTGTTTTGGTCGTTTGGTTGGTTTTCTGAATTTGGTTGGAATTTGACCCGTGAGGCTCTGTAAGAATGAGGGGGGTTGTTTCTGGGGTGCTGGGATGAGTAAGACTAGGAGGCCCTGGCTGGTAGCACTGTCCCTGACCTCCCCTCCCCGCACGGGCCCGCCCTGTGTGAGTCCTTGGTCAGCGCCTGGACCTGCACGCTGATGGCTGGGATCCTGTGGAAGCCGAGCGGTCACAGCAGGAGCAGCCAGCACAGTGCACTTTTGGAGCACGTTCTCTCCATGCCAAGCTTCCTGCTCACGTGCTTTCACTGAACTCTCCTGCCGACGTGCGATGTAGGTACCATTGCTGCCCCTGTTTCACGCGTGGGTTACGTAAGTGACCTCATCAAGGTCACACAGTTAGGGAAGGTGGAGCCCTGATGTAAACCCACTAGTCAGACCCCATGTTCACAACCACTTAGAGAGGGGGAGGGGGAGGTTAAAGGGCACAGACTGTCCAAGTTAAATCCGTGCCTTGTTACTTACTGACTGTGTGGCTCTGAGCAGTTTACTCAAGGTCTCCGTGCCTTAGCTTCCTTGTTTGTAAAGTAGGGTGATTTAGTACCTGCTTCACAGGGCTGTTAGAAGGGTGCATAGTAACTGCTCAGTACATGCTAGCTATTAGCATCACACTGACGCAAACTCTTGGGAAAAAGTCGGACTTCGACAAGGGGGCTGAGTGCCCAGTTCAAATGGGGGGGCACTGTGCTTGGTGCTGGGTGGGGTGCAGGAAAGAGGGCTAGAGCAGAGGCACGTGGGTGTGGTAACAGATATATACACCAAAGCAGGATGACTACGGTTCGTTCTAGCAGAGCCTACAGCTGTGTGCTCAGAGACAGACGGACAACTGCTCAGCTCTGGGTGGAAATCTGGAAGGGCTTCAGGGAAGTGGCAGCTTTTGACTTAGATCTTGATAGAAGCCCAGGGCCACACAGTCAGATGAAGAGAAGACTTTTTAAACAGAAGCAAGGAGGTAAGGAGGGTGTGGGGTCCTGGCATGTGACCGGAGGGTCAGCGCTGGGACACGAAGAGGGAGGGAGGAGGGATGGGAGTGGGTGAGGAGCCTGGAGTGCCAAGCAGGGGTGCACAGGAACTTGGAAATGTTTGCTCCAAGAGGTAGAAGCAGAACAGGGGTGTTTACAACAAAGCCCTGCAGCCTGGGCCATGCTTCCCGCCACCCACCTCTGTGTGTGAGGCCCCCCGTGGTCACAGCCTGGCCCACTGCCACCTGGGTGGGCTGTGTGCCTGGCACAGGATCACTGGGGCCAGCTCACACGGACCCCAGGAGGGAAAGCAATCACCCCCCTCAGACTCTGTACCCCCCCACTCCCTCCCTGAACACAGGCAGCACTATTAGCTCAAGGCTCTGGGTAGGGTCACTGGCTGTTTACAACTTGGGACAGAGGAGTTTCCTGGAGAGCAGAGGCCCCTTTGTGTTCCATTCGAAGGCCACTTGGGCTCTTGGAGAGGGTCTGGGTGATGGCATTTGCCCTTAAAAATACGGTGAAGACCAGAGACTGGAAAGAACTCTGATGACGTTCTTCCTTCTTCCAGAGACCTGCCTCGGCCCCGACAAGACTCCCAGACTTCGGAAATGTGGGAAGCCCTCCGTCAGGAAGAAAGAGCTGCCTTCCAGAATAGGGGGCCCCTAGCACCCCAGAGCCAGGCCAGCCTGCTGGAAGCAGGGAGAAGACCACCAGGCCCTTGCCCACGTGTTCGGGGACCCAACTGTCTGGCTCCTGTGTGACCAGGTGTTCCAGTGTTGGAAGGAGATGGGGCCATGCACCCGCGAGCTCTAAGGTCCTGGGCTGATGTTGTGCCCTCGGGTGGGGGGCGGGGCGGGAAGGGCATGGGGAAGAGTTTCAAGTTGCTTCCACCCTCCTTACTGAGAACCGTGGCTGTCTCTTTGATGCCCAAGCCCAGACTCGAGGCCTTTACTCATCTCATGTCCCCATGGGCTGCCCAAGAGTCCAGGCCACGCAGAGATGAGTGATCTCTAGCCCCTGGCTCCTTGCCAGGCCAGGCCCCAAGTGGTCCACTTCCTCCTGCTCTGTGAGACGGTGCGGCTCCTGGAAGCCTCTTTCCTTTCCCAAATGTTCCTCCAACCCCTGCCTGGGCGCCTGGCTTTTCCAGTCAGATTCCCACCTTGGGTTCTGGAAGGCTCCCCTTCCACGGAGGCGTCACCTGCCAGGAAAGGGAACTGGGCACCGCCTGGAGGATTTGTCAAACTCGGGAAAAAGAAGGGGTTTAGAGAAACTTTGGGACCAGAGTTTAGAATCTGGCAGGGTGATGAGAAGTAAAGAAGAGGGGAGTGGACGTAAGAAAGGGCGAAGGAAGCAGGGGTGGGGGGGGGAGAGCAGAAGAAGGCTCTGGAAGGAGGGGGAGATTCTGGGAACTCTTCCTCACTAATAAGCAGAGACTTTCAGCAGCAAACACTCCTCTCCTGCCCTGAGCTCCATCCTGCCTGCCTGAAGGCCCTGGAAAGGCCACATCTACCCTGCCACTGGCTGGCCGCGACATCGAGTCCTGAATTCATCCTCTCTGGGATGGCTGGACTGCTGGTTATGTGATATCATTTCTTTTTCTCCTGTTTTGGTTATGAGTTGCTGCTTGCAGCCAAAAGCATCCCGATACACATAACAGTGTTTAATGAGAGAATTTATTAGCTACTCCCTGAAAGCAGAGACGTGTGGACAGACACAGGCAAATATTTGACTTGCGGCAAGTGGGAGAGCCTTGCACTTGGAATGACCAGAGCTAAGATCCAGACCTGAACCTTCTGCCTTGGGCAAGTCAAATACCGTCTCTGCGTGCTAGTGTTCCCACTGTGACGTGGGAGAACGACACGTGCCTCGGAGAAAAGACTTGGGGCCTAAGGCAGTTATCATCAGCCCCTTTGCACAGTTGATAAATATTTGTGGTTGTCTGATCTATAAAACTCCATTAGGTCAGAATCATTGCCTCCGTTTCAGAGTGGAGGACACTGAGGCCCAGACTGCCTTATGGTTTGCCCAAGGCCACACCTGGGCTCTGTCTGCTGTGACCTGGGAAGAGCTGAATAGCATTCATTCACCCCTTAGGAAGTTGGCTTCAGACTATCCAACGGGTAGTGGTAGCTAAAACCCAGGCTCCAGGAGAGAGGCTAAGGTTGGGGAAGGGACAGGCGCTTGAGAAGGCTCTACCTAAGGCAGGTGAGCTAGCCCAGGTGCTATGCCATGGCGAGGGTGCACAGGCTACCACACCAGAGCTGGGAGCTGGCACCTTCAGAGTTACTTGGTGTTGGGCAGATTCTGGCTGAGGCCTCAGGAGACCTGGGTTCAATTTCCAACTCTGTTCTTTCTACCTGTGTGATCATGGGCACATCCCTTAACCTCTCTGAACCTCACTTTCCCCACCTGTAAAATAGCAACAATAATCCTCGCGCATCCCATGTTGATATTACACAGGCCAACTGAGGTGCTTCGTGAACTGTAATACATTAGAGAAGTCTAAGCGACTGCTTTCGGGTGGGGGGGGGGGGAGAACATTGAAAAAGAAGACCTGTATCTGTTGACAGACAAAGCACAAAGCTGCTTGCATGGCAGGGCCTGGGGCCTGCTGTGGGGTCGCTGGGGATCTGTCCCAGCTCCAGGAGACACAGCAGTTTGCCTGGAAAACATTGACAGAGTCAGAGCATGCTGAAGGGCAGTCTGTTAAAGACCAGCCTGGTGAGCCCACCGTTAACGAGGTGTGATCCTGCAAGTGCAAGACCTGGCTGGCTTCGGCAAGAAGCCTGTTGGCTTTGATCCCCCATTCTCCTATAAAATGTTATTTCT
>NW_005871750.1:24390-77492 GCF_000147115.1 Myotis lucifugus | reverse complement strand
CACAGATCCGTGCATTCTCTTCTTGTGCTCTGGCAAGGAGTATGCACGTTATTCTTTGCTGAAACAGGGCCACTGAAGATCACAGTTTTGAACAAACTTTTCTGATAACCTAAAATGATTCTCAAATAAAAAGTTTACTTAAATACATTTAAAACAACTCCTGCAGGCAGCGTGGAGGATGGAGTTGAGAGGGGAAGTTCTCTGCTGGTAGCAGAGGGACCGGAGGGAAGGGGGCAGGAACCAGGGACACATAGGCCATGGCGGAGTTAGGACTTGCCAACTGGTTGGATGTGAGGGCTGAGCTGGAGGCATGAGTAAAGGTGACAGTCCAGCCCTAAGCCCGGTGCCGGGCACAGAGGCCTCAGGAAAGGAAGGAGCGAGGATGCAGTAAACCAACCTGTGCATCTGGAGACGAGAAGTGCACCAGCCCTCTGCTGCGGGACAGGATGAGCAGAGGCCAGAGGGGAGAGTTCAGGGACGGGGGAGGATCACAGCCAAGAGCTGGAGGAGAGATTCTTACTCTATAAAACAGAATGTGCAAAAATGTGTTATTTTGTTAAAGTCTGTCTTACCACCGTATCCCCAGAACCTAGATGGGTGAATGCACACAGTGGGTTTGGGTGAATATTGATGAATGAATGAATGAATGAATGAATGCATGAATGCATCTCCCTAGGCCAGTGATGGTGAACCTATGACACGCGTGTCAGAAGTGACACACAAACTCATTTTTTGGTTGATTTTTCTTTGTTAAATGGCATTTAAATATATAAAATAAATATCACAAATATAAATCTTTGTTTTACTATGGTTGCAAATATCAAAAAATTTCTATATGTGACATGGCATCAGAGTTAAGTTAGGGTTTTTCAAAATGCTGACACGCCGAGCTCAAAAGGTTTGCCATCACTGCCCTAGGCCCATAGTTCAGCCTTTGCCCAGGGAATTGGGCCCCTAAACCCTCTGACTTCCAGCCCCTTCCGCAGTGGCTGGGAATCTCCAGTCTATTGCCGCAGGGGAAAGAAGGTTGAGAAAGAAGACCCATACACTGGCTGCCTGGAGTCACTCCCTGTCTGTCCCCTTTTCTGGCACCTTCTCCTCTGTAAGCTTAGCCTTTGTCAGAAGCCTCCAAAGGAGATTGCATCAAATTCACTTCTCTTTTGTCCCTGCAAACATCCTCGGAGAGAGGAGCCCAAGAGCCCAGCTTCAGTCTCAGGATGGGAAAGAACTCGGTGTGAAAAGTAAAGACCCAAGTAGGTTGCATCCTCCGGATTCTGCCGCCGAGCGGAAGTGAACACAGATGAGCATCTCTGCACTCAGCCGGGCCTGGCATGCGATGGGCGCTCCAGCCTTCCCACTCTTGTCAGTAGTCCCTGCCCAGTGCCACCTGGGCTCTTCCTTGGACGGGATGCTGTGCGAGCCTCCCTCCCTCCCCAGGTCCCGGGCAGCAGAGCCCTGGGAACGATGCCAGGTCAAGGTCATGCTCCCGGCCACCTTGGTGAGGTCTCCACTGGCTCTGAGCTCTCTGCACGCTCCACCGCCAGGCCCTGGGGAGACAGGCTGTGAGGTCACCTCTGGCAAAGGCACTCCTTTCCACATCCTCATTTTCTTGAGCCAAAGCAACCCGTGATTTGGCCTCCAGGGAAGAGGAGTAAAGAGTTTTCAAAGCAACCTGAAGGGCACAAGGAAAGGAGGTCTGACAGGAGAGGGGACATTGCTCTCTGTAACCTACTAGTTCCGTGTGAGCTCGGATAGGTTATAAACCTCTCTGGGTCTCAGTTTTCCCGTCTGTAAATGGAGGATCATTGTCCCTGGCTCTTGGGTAGTTGTGAGGTTTAAAGCAGACAGGGCTCGTCCATAAACTGTTTTCACTCGTCTGCAGTGAGATAAAAGTAGAAACAGAGGGTAAGAGTTCAGAAACGTAGCCCTTTGAAATTGCCCAACATCCAAGCCCAAGATCAGGGGACCTGACCCACTGGACAGGGTATAGACCAAAATATTGATCTTCATGGAACTAGAAATACATTTTAAAGGCACAAATTAAAGCCCAAACTCCTGGTCCTTCACCACCAACAGTTTGGGGATCACTGTTGCAAAAAAGCTAAGCTACCCAGCTCAGGGCATCATGATCAGAACAGGGGAAGCTCAAGGCAGCATCAGGGCTGGTGCACTTCCCGTCTCCAGATGCACAGGTTGGTTTACTGCATCCTCGCCCTTCCTTTCCTGAGGCCTCTGTGCCCGGCACCGGGCTTAGGGCTGGACTGTCACCTTTACTCATGCCTCCAGCTCAGCCCTCACATCCAACCAGTTGGCAAGTCCTAACTCCGCCACGGCCTATGTGTCCATGGTTCCTGCCCCCTTCCCTCCGGTCCCTCTGCTACCAGCAGAGAACTTCCCCTCTCAACTCCATCCTCCACGCTGCCTGCAGGAGTTGTTTTAAATGTATTTAAGTAAACTTTTTATTTGAGAATCATTTTAGGTTATCAGAAAAGTTTTCATATACCTTTCACCCCGTTTTTCCTACCATTACTGGTACCATCCTAGGGTAAATGTGTCGCGGCCAGTGACCAACATTGGTACATTACTGTTCACACATGTGTATGTTCATTAGTTTTCCCCTACATGTTCTTTTTCTGTTCCAGGTGTTCATCCAGGAGGCCTCATTGCATTAAGGCAGTGATGGCGAACCTTTTGAGCTCGGCGTGTCAGCATTTTGAAAAACCCTAACTTAACTCTGGTGCAGTGTCACATAGAGAAATTTTTTGATATTTGTAACCATAGTAAAACAAAGATTTATATTTTTGATATTTATTTTATATATTTAAATGCCATTTAACAAAGAAAAATCAACAAAAAAAATGAGTTCGAGTGTCACCTCTGACACGCGTGTCATAGGTTCGCCATCACTGCATTAAGGTATCAGGTCTCCTTAGCCCCCTCTGGTCTGTGACAGTTTCTCAGCAGAGAGCGTCTTTTAAAGCAGACCTCGTGGAAACCTGCTCAGGAACCCTTCAGTGGCTCCTGTGCCGGATGCCACGGCCTTTCGTGATGCCCACACTATGCACCCTCTTTTTCCAGCCATTGCGTTCTCCTCCCTCTCAGCTCTGGCTGTGACCTGGCATCCCAATCCAAAGGCCTGAGCGCCAGCAGAGCCAAACTGTAGTCTCCGTCTCAGGGCCAGAGGCGGATGCCCCAGCTCAGCAGGCAGGCAGAGTGGCTTGTCAGCTCTCCAGGCTTTCTCATCCTCTTTTCCTTCTCAGTCCATGAAAACCCTCCTTATCCGTCAAGAACCAACTGGAATAAAATCTCTTCAGCCTTTCTGATCGCCTATGCATGGCTCCTCCATGGTTCACTGTTTCTGCCTCTACTTAGCATGGATTCTGTTCAACTTCCATATCTTTCTTCCCACTCCATAATCCCCCCACAAGCCTGGTGGCTTGTAGTGCAGAGTCAAACAGATAGGACCAACCCAGTGACTCTACATTAGACAAGTGCCTTAGCCTCTTTGTGACTTGATTCTGTTATCTGTAAAATGAGGCCAACAATTCATAGTCACAGGATTGGGTTAGAGGTTAAGAAAATAATATGTGCAGAGCATGTCACATAGTAGATGCTCCATAAACAGTGGTTATAGTAATGTCACTTTATATCTACCCCAGTCCACCCCTCTATAGAGTCTGGTGATCAAAAAAGCTCCATCATCCTGATAAGGTTTTAGCATTTATAAAAAGGACCACCCCCCAACACACACACACACACACACACACACACACACACACACAGAGGAAGGAAGCTGAATCCAATGGAATAAATCACAAATGATGGAATTTCAGGCACCAGCAGAATTGGTGTTTGGGAAAAGACATTTCTTGTCTGTGCTTCTGAAGTCACACCCATCTGACTATGAACCCTGGCCACGGGGACTTTGAGCCCTGGCCCTGGAAAATCCTCACCAACTCCCGATTCCCATACTCTCCCATACACAGGCCCCATTTGGGCAGACATGGCAAGCAGGGTTTCCAACCACACAGGCATGCTGCTGTCACATTAGTCATCAGATGTCAGCCTCTCAGTGGACAGATGGGGAAACCGAGGCCCAGAGAATAGAAGGGGCTTTCCCACTGTCCGTCATCATTCATTCATTCACTTGTTCATTCGTTCGTTCATTCATTCATTCAATAAACATTTGGGGTATATCTTCTCTAAACCAGATCCCATGCTGTTGGAGACAAAATGATGAATGTGATTCCACATTAAAAAAAAAAAAAGCAGGCAGGCTCAGTGATGCAGGGTTATCCCCAGAATTCCTTCCAGCAGCTGCATGCCCCACCCTAGAGGCAGGGTGGCTTTGTGGAAGGCTCCTTAATAGCTCTGGCCAATCTGTATGGAGCCTGAACCTCCACCAGATGTCATTCCTTCCAGTTAAAGTTGTATCTCTGGGAGCCTCAGTTTCCTCCTTTGCCTCACAAGATCAAATGAGACCACACTTCTTAAAACACCTGGTTCTTCCCTTGTGTGTGTGACACACAAAATATAATCTAATAAAACAATCCTATCTACTAAAGATGGAATATGCAAATTGACTGTCACTTCGCAACAAAGATGGAGGTGCCCACAGCCAATAAGGAGGGAATATGCAAATTAACCCAACAAAGAGGGTGGCAGCCAGCCTGGAGCAAAGGCGACAGGCGGCAGCCAGAGCAAAGGCCCGGGTTCTGGGTGCAAGAGGAAAACCGGTGCCAGCAACCAGGGGATGGAAGGCCTATTCTTGCACGAATCTTCATGCATCGGGCCTCTAGTTTGGTCATATTTGTCTTTTGTTGTTTCTTTGTTCTGACATATGTGGCCAGCTGGCATTAGAGGAGGAGAGTAGGGGCAGGAAATAGACTCCAAGCAGGGATTCTATGGAAATTCACTGGTGTTGTCAGCCACTGAGATTTAGGGATTATTTGTTATCACAGTATTACCTAGACTATCCTGACTCATACAAGGCCCCTTTGGGAATCTGACAAAAGTTTGGACCACAAGAAAACTGCACATTTATGCAAAATTAAGAAACTTTCAACTTCATTGTCATAAGAGTTCCTCTGTGTTTCTCAGATCCTTGATGCCCATGGCCTCCTCTTCTCAGCCTTGAAATCCAGGCACCTGGGTGTGAGTGATGCTGGGTCAGGGGTCACAAAGGGTCAAGAGGCTGATCTAGGACAGAGGGGAATTGGCCCTGTCACCATGGTGCAAGGCCCCAGGTTGTGGAAATGAGTCAGGAGCTGGAGAAAGGGCTTGAGCCCAAGCTTGACTATTTTGGATGCTTCCTTGTATCTGAACTTGTTTTCCAGATGCTTTCATGAGCCTAAACTTATGTTTTGGATACTTTCTGCTGCCAGCTACTTTATAGCCCCGCCTAGTGTGACAACATCTTATTATCAAAGGGCTGAGGAAGAAGGGGTGCTTGTTGCTATTGTGAGCAAACACTGCATAAACAATCAGCTCACATGTCCCAGAGCATGTAACCAATGGCCTGGCGCGAGTGGAATTTTGAGGTCAAGGAAGCATCACTTGGGGGCACTTCCACAGGTGGGAATAGACAGTCTCTGCCAAGGCCACACACCTAGGACAGAGGGTCACAGCTGCCAGATGGAGCTTTGAACAGGAGGGGCTTAAACAACCTAAAGAGTCCACACTGGCAGCTTGAATTACACTTGGAGCCTCTCCTGGGTCACACATTCCCCTCTGGCTGACCCAGCTGGTGAGTTCAGAGGGCCGCCCTGGGATGTCTCCAGTCAGTCAAGGATGTGCTCTTGACAGTGAAGAGTGGGGGGTAAAGGCAGGACCTTGGCCTTGGGGTCAGGACTTCTGGTTCAAATCCTGGCCTCACCATCAAGCTCTTGGATGACGGGGCTAGGTCACCCCTCTCTGGGTACCTGGCTGTCTGGGCACGGAAGGTGCTCTTTCGAGCTTTGAAGGGTCTCACTCAACACCCTTTGCCAAGCTCAGGGTTAGGACTGGCTTCTCAGGAGTTGGCAAGTGGTCAACTGGGGGAGCCTGACCACCTCCTCCTGCCAGATGCTCACAGCTCAGTCCCTGGGCAGGGACCACAGGAAGTTCTATTTTCTCTTATTCCCCCACTGGTTATTATTATCCTACTAGAGTCCCAGTGCACAGATTTGTGCACATTGAAAGAAAATTAAATAGAAGAAATATTTTAATATAGCTATTCGCCCTTTCTCTATAATAAAAGTGTCAACCAAATTCATGATCAACAATGACAGATTGAAACACACGTGTGTGATTGGCGCCAGTGAGAACTTTATATGTATCACACATGTGCAAGTCAACTCAGCCTTTTATATATGCTTAATTAGACCTGCTTTCTGATTTAGCTAAATTTTTTCCAGCCCAGTGAAGCACCCCAACTTCTCTTTCATGTAATTGTCAACAACACAGCAGTAAATATCAACACGAAGCAGATTATTATTGTAGATCATGCAGGGAGAACAAAGGGTAAAATATTTAACTGCAGCGTGTTTGACTATATTCTGCGCAGTGAGAAAACCTGAAGTAATTTTCAAGTCCACCATCTTTTACTTCTTTTCAGTGGGGTCAAGTTTCTAATCTTTCTAAATCTTCATTTTCCAGCTAATGAAAAGAAAATAGGATTCCACCAAGTCTCCTATCTACCTACTCCAGGACTTCTGTGAGGATCAAATGAGATGAGGCATGGGAAAACACTTCACAGACATTTGGTTGAAGTATAAAATGTTTGCACCTGACTATAAAGCAAGTTGTGTTCCTGGGCTGAAGAAACTCCAAGGAGGCTAGTCGCTAGGGAGAGAAAGCCGAGCTTTGATACGTGATGTCATTACCCAGCACTCACAGCCACCATTTCTGGGCTGGGCTGGGCTGTGGGCTGCATTTTGCGCCATAGGGTCTTGGCAATGTTGGCTGCAATTTGGTGGGGTGTCCCTCCAGGGTGGTGGTGGGGCCTGTGTCCCACTTGGGGGAAGCTGAGTGTTGCTTTGTCAGTGCCAGGTCCCTGGTGCCTGTTTATTTTTAAATGGCCAGTGCATGTCACGGCAGCTCCTGGGTTGAGCATCTGTCCCCTGGTGGTCAGTGCATGTCATAGCTACCGGTTGGATGGACACTTAGCCTTTTATATATATAGACTAGTGGCCTAGTGCATGAAATTCGTGCATGGGGGGCAGGGGTCCCTCAGCCCAGACTGCACCCTCTCCAATCAGGAACCCCTTGGGGGATTGGGCCTAAACCGGCAGTAAGACATCCCTCTCGCAATCTAGGACCACTGGCTCCTAACCGCTCACCTGCCTGCCTGCCTGATCACCCCTAACTGCCTCTACCTGCCTGCCTCATTGTCCCTAACCCCTCTGCCTGCCTGTCTGATCGCTCCTAACTGCTCTCCCCTGCTGGCCTGGTTGCCCCTAACTGCCCTCCCCTGCTAGCCTGATCTCACCCAATCTCTGTCTCTCTTTGTTTTTCTCAGCAGTCCTCCAGGCCTCCCTGCCTCCCTGCCTCCCTCTTCCTCTTTCCCGACTGGGAGGGGGTGGGGCCAGTGGGGACCGCTCCACCCTCTGCCCACCCTCCCTTCCATCCAGGACTCTTCAGGCCCAGTCTGTTTTATTTCCTCATTCTGAGAGAGGCTCCGAGAGCGAGCTGGGAGGGAGGGAAAGAAAGGGAGAAAGGCTGTGAGCTGGTGGGCGCTGTGTGTGTCTTTGTGTGTGTGCGGTTGTGAGTGAGTATGAGTGCCGGCCCAGCCTCTCCCGTCCCGTCTCTGCTGCCACAAGTCCCCACCCACCAGAGCCTGCTGCGTGCGCAGCCTGGGCCTTAGGTCGAGCCTGCAGTCGTTGTGGATGTGAGGGACCCAGGGTTTTTATATATTAGGATGTAGGACCAGAGACCACTCACCTGCAAAAACAACAAAAGACCGGAGGTTCCAGCATTAGAGCTTCACACGCTTAGGATGACAAAGTGTTTCCTATTAAAATGCAAATGCCCCGAGGCAGAAGTAACTCCTAAAGCTGTTGTCAGTTATGACCACCTTAACATGAACTGATTAATAGGCCATCTTGAGAGCCAGCTGGCAGGGGACAGATTTGGATAAAAGGGAGAAAGGAAACTTGGATGCCTAGAGGGTGGGAACACATTTGTGTGGGAGTATGGTAATAAAATGGGTAATAGCAAACATGATACATCATGTGTTATGTGCCAGGCACGACTCTAAGCAATAGATATCAATATAGATATACAGATATATTCACTTAATTCTGACAATAGTCTGTGGTGCACATGTTATATCATCACCATTTTGCATTGAGGGCACTGAGGCACAGAAAGGTCATGTGTGCTGGCATTTGCCCACCAGACCCACCCTCCACCTTTCTCCCAGCGCTCTGTGCCCTGAGAGGCGGATCTACTCTCAGCTCCTCGTCTTCTGGCTTCTAGTTGGATTCAGCCGATGGGGACACTGGCAGGAGGAGAGGGAGGTCAGAGCATTTGCTTGGCTTCCTCCCTGCTGGACACTGTTTCCTCTTCTGGGCACGGCTCCCTCCCTCAGCCCTTCCCCCTCCGCTACAGCTCTCACCAGTTACCATCACACGCTCCCTGCCTGCACCTAGAGTTGGAACAACATACTCTGTAGAAGTCCCCGGGGCTGCCCCGTCCTTTGTGACTCCCTCACCCTGTGCATGCCTCTGTAAACAGCCCCTTTGTGACTCCCTCACCCTGTGCATGCCTCTGTAAACAGCCCCTTCGGTAGACTCTGCTCAGTTAAGCCCTGTGAGGAGCTGTCTGTTTCCTGTGGGACCCTGCTCAACATCTAGTAAGAGGCAGAGCCAGGATTCAAACCCTGGCAGTCCAGCTGCAGGCTAACAGGAGCCTCTGTCAACACAGGCCCGCAACCCACAGAGCTGCTGCACAACAGGGTGTGTGGGATGGAACCGGCAGGCCTGGTCCCTACGGTCAGTGTCTACAGTGAACATGGCACGCCATGTACTCGGCTCAGTAGGATGCTCTCACCAGGTGAGGCTCACAGCCGTGAGACTGACTGAGGGTCCAGAACTTAACTGCCACTCATCCTGCGCTCAGTCTTGAGGGCTCTTTGAGTGAAATGACAGCCACAATCACCCGGCACCACTTAAGCCAGTGATGGCAAACCTTTTGAGCTCGGCGTGTCAGCATTTTGAAAAACCCTAACTTAACTCTGGTGCCGTGTCACATATAGAAATTTTTTGATCTTTGCAACCATAGTAAAACAAAGATTTATATTTTTGACATTTATTTTATATATTTAAATGCCATTTAACAGAGAAAAATCAACCCAAAAAATGAGTTCGCGTGTCACCTCTGACACGTGTGTCATAGGTTCGCCATCACTGACTTAAACTCTCTCCCATCACCAGCTGTTCGAACACGCATACTTTAATCCTTGGAAGTCCTGAAGCCTTTATTATAGGAAAGGGCGTGTGCTCACGTAGCAAGGACATGCAGACCCAGAGGAGAGGAAACTTTACTACTGAGCTTGCCGTCAAGTCCTGGGTGAGCCAGGGAGGTCTGTAGAGGTCATCTGGGCCACCCCCCTGCACCTGGGTGCCCGTTCCTGAACCAGCCTAAGCAGGAGGCCATCCACCTGGTTCTCCAAGCATGAAACCCCCCTGGCCAGCCCAGCATTCTCTTCCTCTTCCAAACGCATAGGATGGATGGGTTTTCCCCTAAAGCTCCACTCACTATTCTGAATGGGGGCCCCTGCTAGGGTTCAGCGTCTCTGATTAGACTGTTGACGAAATAACACGACCCTAAAATGTAAAAAAATGGCCCAAGCCCCCGGGGGATGGCTACAGTGACCTCTGCGGCTCCTCCCACACCAAAGCACAGACCACATGGAAGCCAGATGGGCCTTGAGAGGGGAAACTGAGGCCCCCAAAGAGGTGTGATTTGCACTAGTTCTCCTGGCTCCCAGTCCCCTGGCATGGCTCTGGCACCCAGCTGCCAGAGGAGGCATTCTGTTCTGGGCAGACAGACAGACGATTTCCACTGGAAAGAGCCAAACGTGAGGTTGGCAGGAGGGGTCGGACTCAGTGTCCTCGCCACCACCGACATTCCAAGCTCCTCTGTCGGAAGCTTTCTTTGGAGCCTAAAAGCTGGTAATTGGGAGAAGTTGGTGTGACTCATGTATCAAACTCTGCTTTTGTTTTTCTTCTTTCTTAAAATTCTCAACTATTGGCTATTTTTATTTCAGGGCCAGATTCAATTTCATCGTTTTTTTCTCCTACCCTGGGATTCTTTGCTCTGTTGCCATGGGAACCCTGGCCCCCTTCCCAAGCTGTCAGGAAGGTGCCTGCTTGACAGTCAGGGAGATGATAGAGGGGCTCAAAGGCCACCGCAGCAGCCGCAGCCGGAGCAAGACTGAGCTTCCAGGGCACACGCCTCACCCCGGGCCAGCCCGGGACGTCTGCCTTGCCTGCCCTGGGTTCTTGTCCTCAACTGACCCCTCAGTCCCCCAACACTTGCGTCTCCTGGAGACCAAGACCTGCTGCTCCTTACTCAGGTCTCCGCTTGATGCCTCTTCTCCAGAAAGCTTCCTGCAGAGGCCCCGCCCTGTGCCCCGCCCAGCGGGCCTCCCCTGGCGTCCCTCTCTCTACTCTCATCACCTGTGTCAGCCTCCACAGAGCTACCGAAGCCATCTTTCATTCTTTAATTTGTATCTAATCAAAGAAACACATACACATCATTTTTTACACATCAAAAATAGTGATGAAAACTGTAGTCCTCTGTCCCTACCCCTGGTTCCTCTCCCGAGTGGCACCAACGTTCAATTCTTTTAGCGTTCTTTTGGTGTTCATATTTCTAAAAAGGTGTGTGTGTGTGCGTTTATACTGCTATTTCTTTTTTTAAAAATATATATATTTTATTGATTTTTTACAGAGAGGAAGGGAGAGGGATAGAGAGTTAGAAACATCGATGAGAGAGAAACATCCATCAGCTGCCTCCTGCACACCCCCTACTGGGGATGTGCCCGAAACCAACGTACATGCCCTTGACTGGAATAGAACCTGGGACCTTTCAGTCCGCAAGCCGACGCTCTATTCACTAAGCCAAACCAGCCAGGGCAATACTGCTATTTCTTGAATTGTTTGGTTTTAGCAGAATCTCTTGGCTTCTTGTCACGGTAGTTTGGGATTTAACCCTTTTACCCACAATTCTCCCACTTCCTTTACTCCCATATTTCCAAAAGCACCGTCTTAGCTAAACCAGTCAGCAGTGTTCACACCATTGCACCTGTGCCGAAACTAGTCCTGATGAGCCCAGTGGTGACTGTTTACCTCCTTCAGCACAGGACTCAGTGTCCCCCTGGAGTTAGTCCTTAGAACTGGACCTTGGGTTCCTGTCCTGGGCCCCACCTGGCCATCATCTAACTGCATTTCTCTGGAAGGACCAAGTTCACAGGGCCCAAGGGATGTGAACCTGCTCCAAAAGCCCACAGCCCTCCCCTCTAGACCATGCTTTGGGTTCCTGGGACCCCACAATTCCCTGGTCAAATGGTCCATGCCACATCCAGAGAGTCTCCTCTAGAACCATCTCTCCCGAGCAGGGTCCCCACTGCTGGGTGCACACCCCTAGGCCCAGGGGGGCCAAGAGGATGCCTCTGGAGAGGTGTGAATGGAGCTTGGACATGAAGGCAGGTGATGCGCCCACATGCACCCGAGGCCCATCCTGTGGCAGGACATGGGGGCGGGCCTCCGGGCACTTGTCCTCTTGCCAGCAGCAGGATTAGACATGACAAAGGCTTTCTTCCAGTCCCCCACTCACCTCCATTTACTGGACTTTCTGTGTTCCCATGGCCACTCCCCCAGAGTGTTCCAAAATTACCTGTCCAACATTCATCAGTCATTTTACCACCTGCTCCACTTCCTCATCCATTCTGCTCCCATTCATTCTATGTCCCCTCTCGTGTGAACAAACTAAAGGAGAAACACTCAGCACCTACTGGGTGCAGGCTAAGTGCTAGGTGCTGGGGAACGAGCATGGACAGCGCTGGTCCTCCAGGAGCTTGTGATCTGGTGAGGAGTGTGGGCTTCGAGGCAGCTTTCGGAATGCTATGCAGGTCCAGGCACCCCTGGTGCTATCAGGGAACCCAGATACACAGGGAAAGGCAGGCAGGTGGGCCACAGGGTGTGATGCTTCCATGTTGTGGATCCATAAAGTTCTTATGTCAAATTCTCTCAAGAAAATGGAATGGGAGAAACATAAAACCAATAAGAGAGATAGAAACAAGTTGTTTATGGAATGCTGGGGTGGCTCCGAGCACAGTTTGAGAACCACTTCTCCAGGCTATTATAACAAAGGTATTTATAGCCATGTTGCCTTTTTTGTAGCTATAAGTGCCAAATAGGGACATCACTTGTTGCTACTTGCTCCATACATGAGTCGAAATGGAGCCAAGGGCTTCTCCATCTAACTTGGGAACAGGTCTCTTACCTCAGTCTTAATTCAAAGCAGTAAATGGCTAATGCCAATGGGAGGGGCAGCACCACGCTGGGGATTGTTCGATTCAGGGGAGCTGGATCTTGTGTTCCTCCAATCATATCATGGAGACAATCAGCTGCTCCAAAAGCACCAGGAGCCCCTGTCTGTCTGGTACCCGTCTCTCCACCCATCTCTCCCATTCACTCACTCACACGCACCTGTGTGTGCAGGTTCTTTGTCAGGTGTTTGGTGCCACCGTGGAGAAACTGACTCACCTTGGGAATTAGTAAAGGAGATGAAGCGTGTGCCACAAGAGAGATACCGGTGTAGTGTAATGGGAACTCAGAGATGGAAGAAGCCCCTCCCTCCAAACTGAAGGAATAGGAAAGTCTCCCTGAAGGAGATGGCACTTGAGCTAAGCCTTGAAGGCTGGTGAGACCCGGACATGGGGCAGCAGAGGGAGCCCACTGCAGGCCAAGGCCCTAGCTGGGAAGGCATGGTCATAGGTGGGTGGAGCAGGGCAGAGCAGTGGTGAAACAGACACACACACCCAAACTGCTCTGAGCCCAGACCCATTCGGACAACACCAGCTCACATGTGCATTTGTGTCGCCTGGGACCCTTGCCCAGCATTTTCCACGTGTACATCTGGTCCTATCAACTCTAGGACCAGCACCTCAAGGGCCAATGCCGTTTCTGCTTTCATGGGACTCGTAGCTGCATAAAGGGGGGTGTGCAATAAGTGCTTGCTTTCCTCATTCATTCCTTCATTCATTCAGCGGATGTTAGGCACCAGGATACAGAAGTAAACAAAAGAGATGGTGGCCGCCCTTGTGGCGATGACACGTTAATGAAAAGCAGGCACAGCCTCCTTCATGGCTGGCTAGAAAGTCATGCCCCAGCTTTCCCTGAAGATGAGAAAAACGAACAAGGATTCTGTCTGGACGCCAGGGTGGCCTGGGCTCTAATCTCGCTGCTTGCTCAGCTGGGAGACTTAGGGAAAGCTACGGCTCTTCTCTGAGCTTGTATCCTTGTGCATGGTGTTCATAATATTACCCACAATGCTGTTGTGGGGCTAAAATGGAACCATTTGGAAGAGTGTCCAGCACAGTGTCCAGGCCTAGGAGAGGCTGTTTCACAAGCATTAGTCCCCTTCCCCTCCCCACTCTGAGGCCTGTTTTCTCATAACCATCCCTTCAGGTCGATATCTGCTTGCAAACGTTCTCACAGCTGAATATTTTGTGACTCCAAATCTCCAAAAAGGCAGGAGGGCTTGTGTATTATTCTTTGCAGTAAATCGGCCCCTGTGTGAAGTCACCTCGCCTTCCTGGCGTTTGTCAGGTTTTCCCTTTATGTGCCGAGGAGTTTGGGATCTGCCAACCCCCCGCCCCCCCAAACTACATTGGCTGCTTCTCGGAGTGTAAATGGCTTTACCATCCCTGTGCAGCTTCACCCCCCTGCAACCCTGTGGGGAGGAAAACAGTCCCTTCTTATGCAACCCTGTCTGGAGAGACAGACAGCAAATGAGCACGGCTAAAAATATTTCATTTGTGTGTGTGTGTGGTGGGGGGCTGGGAGGGAGGGGCTGGGGGAAGGTGGGTCACATTCCCAAATGCTCTGGATTTTTCTCTGTGCTTTGCTGGGAATACAAGAAGTAAGAACATAAGAACGGCAGCTCAGGCCACACTGAACCCATCCCATGGCGCTTTCAGCCCAGGATCCTGAGACGTCCCCCTCCTTTTCCTTCCTGGCCCGTTCATAGCCTCCAGGTGCTAAACCAGGTCTCAGACTGGCCACGTTGGTGCCCCACCAGCTTCCATCAGCTCCCATTCTCCAGCTTTCTGCAGCTTTGCTGCTAGTGGCCAGCACCCATGACCTTCAGCACGTTGCTCTTGGACCCAGGACAGCCCCACTGCAGGGAGGGCTAGACGTGGCAGGAGTTGATCCCCACCCCCATCCCATTGCCAATGACTGGTGGGTGTGGGGGTCCTGAGGTGGAATTCACACTTCAGAATCCCCCTGGGACCAGGCTGCTTGGCTTCCCCCCGGGCCTATCCTGCGTCACCCATCCCCTTGCCAGTTTTCCTTTCACCGGTCCATTGCACTTGACGCCTTGGCTCCAGGTCTGCTTCGGGAGAACCCCACCCATAGCCCTTCCACCAGGAGCCCACCCTGACTCCAGACCAGCTGCCTCCCTGCGCTTTCCTAACGAACCCGTCCCTGGTTGTCAGCAGCAAGCTTTTAAGTGCTCTCTCTTTTTTTTAAAATATATTTTATTGATTTTTAGAGAGGAAGGGAGAAGGAGAGAGAGATAGAAATATCAATGATGAGAGAGAATCATTGATTGGCTGTCTCCTGCACGCCCCCTATTGGGGATCGAGCCTGCAACCCAGGCATGTGCCCTTGGCTGGAATCGAACCCGGGACCCTTCAGTCCGCAGACTGACGCTCTATCCACTGAGCCAAGCCAGCCAGGGCTTAAGTGCTCTCTTTGCACCTGTCCTTGTCCTTGCCTCTGGCCGCTAGTGTGGCAGCAGAATGACCGGGGTGTTGGATGAAGGAGACCTGCCCTTGGATCAGCCTGCCCAGCTCCGCAGGTTATTCTTATGCACACTGTATTTTAAGAACCCCGGTCTAGAGGGTTCTTGGAGTGTTGATCTCTGTTGCCAGACCACAAACTTCTTGTAAGATAATCACTATTTTCTTACATTTTGTGCAAAATGCTTTGATATGCATCAAGCCATTTGATCCTCCCAACCACACCATGTGCCAAAAAGAAAAAAAGTGGTTTTTATCCTCATTGAAAAAAAGAAAAAACAAGACTCAAGAAAGTTAAGTTGGAGGGTTGAAAAGATTCAAGTACTGGATGGGTGGTCTAGGTCAGCAGTTGCCAACCTTTCGGACCTAACGGACCACCAGTGGTCCGCGGACCACTGGTTGGTGACCGCTGGTCTAGATGACTTTTAAGGACCCTCCAACTGTGACCTTTATGTCTATTCTGATTTAAAATTCTCTGTGACTATACCCAGTTAATCAACTGTTAAGGGAAAGGAACAAAGATTCATGTGCATGATCTATTTAAATACAACAATCTAATGAGATTGTTGTTATTTTTACATTTGTGTTATAAATAAATATAATCATCTACTTATAGATAAATTAATATAGATAAATATACTTATCTATTATCTATACTAATAAATGGGTAATATGCTAATTAGACCGGGTTGACCGGACATCTTCCGGATATCCGACTTCCACAGTAGCGGGGGTCAAGGCAGAGACGGTTAGGGGCAATCAGGCCACGGGGGAGCAAGCAGTTAGGGGTGCTCAGGCTGGCAGGGGAGGGCAGTTGGGGGCTCAGGCTGGCAGGGGAGGGCAGTTGGGGGCAATCAGGCAGGCAGGCAGAGGTGGTTAGGGGCAATCAGGTAGGCAGGCAGGCAAGTGGTTAGGAGCCAGCAGTCCTGATTGTGAGAGGGATGTCTGACTGCCGGTTTAGGCCCAATCCTGTGCACAAATTTCACGCACCAGGCCTCTAGTAGATAATAAAACAGGCTCAAAGTAGTTAAAGGAAATAATAATCACAGTACTTTTTAAAGTGCCAATGACAGAAAGCTTGCTCAAATTTGCATAAGTAAAAAAGGATATTTATTGCAGTAGCTGGCTTCAGGCCCAGCTGGATCTAGGAATTCCAACAATATCAAGTTATTGCTTCTTCCATGTGGCTGAGGAAAAAGATCCCAAGCAGTTGCCATGTCATTCTTAGAGTTAGGTCCCAGAGGAAAAAAGAGTGCCCTTTCTGATGAGAGGCGGAGGAGGAGGGGGAGAAAAAGAAGGCTCAGGGAAGACTCTGATTGGTCCTGCCTTGATCATAGCCCAATATCAGGACTGATTATTTTGTCTAGATTGATAAGTCCTCGAATGACCAGACGTTGACCCTGTGCCCACACCTGGCCGTCAAGGGCAGGGCAGCCCCATCTGCACCTCAGGGAGTGGAGGAGAGGATCAAGGCAGACCAAGGTACTGAGTCACAAATGACTTGACAAAGGTCAAGGACTTACTAAGTGGTAAGTTGAGATTTGAACCCAGGTCTTCTTCTTAATGCTGGGGGTTGGTTCCTCTATACCACAGCTGTGATCCGTAGCACTTAGCTAGTACCAGAACCACCATCATGGTCAACATCAGTAGCCATGCAGTTGTTAAATCGTAGGGCACCTTCAACTTTTCAAATTACTTTGATCAACGCTCTCCCCCATATCCGGAAAACTGTGATACATGTAGATTAATTACAGATTAATATGCAGTTGTGAGAAACAATATAGAGAGATCCCATGTATCTTTTACCCAGTTTATCCCAATATTAACTTCTTATAAAACTATAGTCCAGTATCATAACCAAGCTATTGACATTGATACAGTCAGGAGGACCCGAACATTTCCAACCACAGGAATCTCACATGACACCCTTTCATAACCACATACCCTCCTTTCCTGTCCCCATCTCCTCTTCAACCCCTGGCAACCACTGCAGAGCCACATGTTCTATAATCTTGTCATTTAAAGGATATTGTATAATGAATCACACAGTGTGTAACATTTTGGGATTGACTTTTTTCACTCACCGTAATTTTCTGGAGATTTGGCACAGTTGTTGCATGGAGCAACAGCTTGTCCCCTTTATGTGCATCATCTATTGGATTGTTGAGTGGCATTCCATGGTGTGGATGTACCACAGTTTGCTTAAGCATTCACCTGTTAAAGCACATCCAGTTGGTTCCAGTTTTGAGCGATTATAAGCAAAACTCTTGTGAACATTACATGTTTTTATGTGAACCTAAGTCTTCGTTTCTCTGGAATAAATGCCCAGGAGCACAATTGCAGGGTCCTATGATAGACGCATGTTAGTTTTTAAAGAAACTGCCGAACTGTTTTTCACAGTGGCTGTACCATTTTACATTTTCACCAGCCGTATGATCCAATCTCCGCACTGTCACTGTTTTTTATTTTAGCCATCCTGAGAGTAATGCTATCTCATTGTAGTTTTTTAAAAATTTATCTTTATTGTTGAAAGTATTACAAATGTCCCCTTTTTCCCCATTAATCCCCCTCCTCCCCACTCCTGCCCTCTGCCCATGCCTTCACCTCACTATTCTCTATAATTTTAATTTCCATTACCTTAATGGCTAATGAGAACAAATATCTCTCAGTATGCCCATTTGTCATCTGCATATCCTCTCCACTGAAATGTCTGTGCACATTGTTTGCCCTTTTCCTAATTGAATTGTGTGAGGTTTAAACTGTTTGAGTTTTGAGAACTCTTTAGACATTCTAAATACTAGTCCTTTGTCAGTTGCATGGCTTGCAAATATTTTCCCTCAATCTGTATCTTGTTTTCCATCCACAGGGTGAAACAAGATATTTTTCAGAGTAAACGTGTTTAATTTTGACAAGGCCCAACTTATAAATTATTCCTTTTTTGGATCATGCTTTTGTTGTCAAGTCTAAGAACTCTTTGTCTAGCCCTAGATCACAAAGATTTTCCTCTACATTTCTTTCCTAAAAGTCTTATAGTTTTATGCTTTACCTTTAAGTCTGCAAAAGTTTTTGCACAAGGTGTGAGGTTTGGATCAAGGTTCATTTTTCTGCTTGTGGTTGTTCTGAATTATTTGTTGAAAATGTTATCCTGAATTATTTGTTGAAAATGTCATCCTTTCTCTATTAAATTGCTTTTGCACCTTTGTCAGAAATAAATTTGGTATATTTTTGTGGATCTATTTCTGAGTTCTCTATCCTATTCCATGGATCTATCTACCTGCCATCAATACCACATAATCTTAATTGCTGTAGCTGTTTAATAAGTCTTGAAATTAGGTATACTGGTTTCTCCCAATATTTTTTTTCCCTCAAAGTTATTTTAGTTCTTCTAAATCTTTTGTATTTCTATATGGGTTTTAGAATAATATTGGCTAAATCTACACGGTATCTTGTTGGGATTTTTATAGAAATTGCATTAAACCTATATATTAATTTTGAGAGAATTGACATCTTTACCACACTGAGTCTTCAATCCATGAACACAAACACAAACAAATACACAGCAGCACAATACCACTTTTATAAAAGTGAAAAACAAAAGCATACTACAACTAAACACACATATTTGGTAAACACATTTTTAAAAGAAAGAAATGATGAATACAAGATTCAAGATAGTGGTTGTCGCAGTGAGGGAGGCAGGAAGATGGGATGGGAGAAATAAGCTACCTGTGTTCTCTTTCTTGGTGGTAAATTCAAGACTGTTCATTGAATATCTACCAAAAAAAAGGCAATACTACAACAATGATGAGCCTATGTCATGAACCATATTCATGTTGTGCAGACTGTGAAACTTATGCAATTTAGGGCTCTAGCCAAGTGGCTCAGTTGGTTGGAGCGTCATCCCATACACCAATAGGTTGTGGGTTCAATTCCCGGTCAGAGCACATGCCTAGATTGCAGATTTGATCCCCAGTCAGGGCACATACGGGATGCAACTGATCAATATTTCTCTCACACATCGATGTTTCTCTATCTCCTCCTCCTCCTCCTCCTCCTTTTCCTCTTTTTCAAATAAATCAGCGGTTCTCAACCTGTGGGTCACGACCCCTTTGGGGGTCAAACGACCCTTTCACAGGGGTCGCCTAAGACCATCGGAAAACACATATATAATTACATATTGTTTTTGTGATTAATCACTATGCTTTAATTATGTTCAATTTGTAACAATGAAAATACATCCTGCATATCAGATATTTACATTATGATTCATAACAGTAGCAAAATTAGTTATGAAGTAGCAACGAAGCTAATTTTATGATTGGGGGTCACCACAACATGAGGAACTGTATTAAAGGGTCGCGGCATTAGAAAGATTGAGAACCACTGAAATAAATAAACATATCCTGGGGTGGAGATTTAAAAACTTATGCAATTTGGGGGAGGGAAGATCCTCTGAGAAAAAAAAATACAAAAATTCAAATATAAAACCAGAAATAAAAGTAACCATTTATTTAAATTAGAAATCATAAATTGCAATTTTAAAAATATGACAAGTAACACAAACCTCACAAAATCCAGAAGACTAACATAATATTTTTTATTAGTAATAGCTGACAACCTAACACACCTCAATGATACTGATACATTTTCCCTATATTTTAACATTTCTGATTGCATGTTCTTTGATCACTCTTTACAAAATAAGGATTTTATAAAGTCCTTTTCTAGTGAGAAGAAAGATAATCCAGCTTCCTTCTGGCCTGGTTATCAAAATGTAATCCGTATTGTTGATAATTTGAAATAGTCGACTTCACAGCTTGTTATTGGTAATAAAACATAAAAAAACTTCCCCTGAGATTTCTTGTTCAGCTGGTGCTTCATGCCCAGGGGTCATGCCTGGACACATGGCCCCACTCAGCCCTGTGGTCAACCATCACCCCCACCTACCAGACAGGTACCCAAGGAGCAGGGTGACAGTAAAGCCTTGATCGTAGTGGTGTCACCTCCCGAGGCTTGAAAAGCAGAGCCCACATGCTCACTGACATCTCCCCAGGGCTGGGGGTGGGGGCCTCCATGGATGTGGGGTGGTGTTGGCACCACCAGGGCACTGGCTGACAGCCCAGCAGAGAACAGACCACCTGGGAAGAGCCCATGAGAGAGAGGGGCACTGAGGCTTCATGAACACCACTGCCCTCGGCACCTGCAGCCACAGGTTGTGAGTGATCCATTCTGCTCCTCGGAGGTCACTAGTGATGAGACCCCCAGCACAGAACCAGTGGTGGCTGCTGCACTTCTCCTGAGCTCCCTCTGCAGGGAAAACCACAGCTTGGTCACATGACCCCGGGCTCGAGAGAGTGGCAAGACCCATGGCCTCACCCGCCTTTACTGCCTGGCCATATTTAGTCATTTACTCAACAAATACTTAGTGAGCATCTACTATGTGCCAGACTCCGTGCTAGGCCCGTGGGTATCATAACGGTCCTGCCCTGGGAACTTCCTTACGGAGATGGCATCCGTTTAAGTCTGGGAACATCTCCCTCTCGGAGTTCAGTGTTTAGACCTCAGGCTCCTCTTGCCTTGCCCTGACTCCATTAAACTGCCATGTGTGTTTCATGCACACAGGACACATTGGTTCACTTGTGTCTGTGTCCTCAGTGCCCTGCACACTGCTCAGCACACAGCTGGATGGCGTTGAATGGAGCTGGGCAACTGGGAGGTGGTGTCTTGCAGGAGCCTGGGGAGGGAATCGGAACTGCAACAGTAGCACCTCAGACACATACCCAGACTGGTGTGACTGGTTCTGAGGCTCCGTGGGAAACTGGCCAAGCCATCTTTCTCCACTCCACCCCGGGGACCGTGGGGAATCACCCTGGGGAAGGGCAGGGAGGACTTTCCTGAGGAGAGGGGGCCGGGAAGGAAGAGCATGGTCTGGTCTTCGGGAACAGACAGCACCAGACTCAATCTCTGCTACACCACTCTCCACTCAGCTGCCTTGGGCTTCCCTGAGCCCTCCCGCTCATGACCTCGCTCTCTGTGAGTGACGACAGTCCCCCGGGAGGGTGGAAGGACGGCTGCTCTTCTAGGGAAGCCCAGTAGCTCAGTATGGACTCCCAGCCCTTCTGCTTACCACACAGCCTCTCGCTCCCCAGGCTGACCTTACACCTGAACGTAAGCTCCAGGAGAGCTGGGGCTGGCCCTTCCTCGCATTGGGCATCTAGGACAGTGCCTGGATGTAGTGAGGCAAGAGAAATATTTATCGGAGGGTGGAGGAGATATACTGCAGAAATGTAATGAGCAAAAATCTGTATTGTCAAAATGACACATCATGAGGCTAGTTGCTTTGGGTAAAACGACTTCCCAACTATAAAAAATTCTGACCTCAAAAATGTGTTTTCCACTCTTCAGGAGGACAAATGCCAGTTGGGTGCTATTTGAAGAGCTCTCTCCTTTGCTGATGCTATTATTCCTGACTCGCTGTGAAAAGTTCGATTGCAGTTAGGAGGAGTGGGGAGCCTGGAACGAGACCGCCGCAGGTCTCTGCTCAGATCCCAGAGAGCAGCACAGCCCCTCTCCTCCGTTAACCTCTACGCTTCAGGTGGCCAACCAACCCTCCACGGCCTTTGTAACCCTGGCCTAACCCCACCCCATACGTAATCTCCATTTAACAAAGGAAGAAGGGTGACTGTGCATGTGTGTGTACACGAGTGAGAGTGTGCATGCGCTCGTGAGCCGGTGTGTAATGTGCCTCCCTTTCCCATCGGGCATGCAGAACACATTTCACTTGTGTCCCTGGTGAGCCCTGGAGCGAGGCCCTCCACTCTCATATCCCCTTTGTCAGGGGAAGGGCTATAAACTATCTGCTCAGAGGCCCCCAGCCCTACCCAGGTTGCCTGGACACACATGGGAACCTCACCTCCCTGTGTACATGGCTCTATAGTTTACTTTCCCAAATATCAGGCTCACACCTTCTCACCCTGACATTCACTTCCCTCTTTGTCTTCCCACACCCCCATCTACAGCCACTTCCTCTCTACAGCCTGTCAGTCTACTACACAGATCCCACCCCCTCTAGTCTCAACTTGGCACAGTCCCTCACACCATCGGAGGCCCCCACTCCACTCATCCATTCTCTGCCTTGGACGTCTCCTTTATGACTTCCTCATGAGTTACTTCTCTCTGTGAAGTCTCAACCCCATATCTCATTGCATTTTACTCCCCGATGGGAGGAGAGCTAACATCACTCACCTGCTGCTATTGTCTCCTTTCTTTTTCCTTATCCTTGTGGGTTTATTTCTTTTCCACTAGAAAGTAAACTCTATGAGGGCAGGATGTCTGTCTGTTTTGTTCACCAAGGTATCCCCAGTGCCAGGCAAGAGGTAGGCACTCAATAAACATTACTGACCACAAATAAATGCTTAGTATGGTAGAACAACTGGCCAGTGGATTTGGAACTAGCTCCTTCCATCAGCTTCTGGAATCCCTAATAGCTCCAGAAAGGATGTTACTCAAGTCCCAGGAAAGGGACATTCTATGACATTGTAAACAACTTTCTCTCCTCAAAGAGAAAAACCTGGCTTTTCTCTCCCCACCACCAACCCCATCAAGAATCCCACCACTTTTTAGATAAATCTGCTTGGGGAGTAAGAGCAGTAGAATGTGCAGGGATCCCAGTTTTACTTGGTGCATCTCAGGCTCCCTTAGGGCCGTGGTTTGCCCTTTTAACTGTGCATTACACTTCCTCGGAGCATTTGTTTATAACACCCTTCCTGGACCCTATTCCCAAAGGCTTGGGGTTTTAGTAGGCCTGGGACGAAGCCCAGAATCTGCATTTTTAATAATCTCCCTGAACAACTTAGAGGCAAGTGGCTCTCACATCTCGTGGTGGGAGACTGCATCTTGGAATTTATCATAGCAAATGAAAATGAGTGTGGTTGAACCCATGATATAAGAACAGAAGAAACCATCAGAAAACCAACAGAGCTATAAGAAATTAAAATATGGTGGCCAAGACTGCCTAATGGCACTGTCAGAAACTTGTCTGGGCCGTATGTGAGATTTCTATGTAGATTCTATTTGAATAGAAAAAGGCCCACTAACAAAAGTAAAACTTAAATATATAAAAAATGAGCGTGGTCAGATAGGACCTGATGTGAAGGAGGTTACGTGGAGTTGGTTGCTAAACCCTGTGTGGCAGCAGCAGATTTCCTATGAGCCACAACTGGAAAAGGATACGTGTGAAAGCTGAAAGGACACCCAGACACACAGCCAAGAAGAAGGGCAAAAGCACGAGGTGGAATTCTTTCTGCTAATCCTCACCCAAAGAGATGTTTTCATTTACTTTTTAGAGAGAGAAACTTGCCTCCCATATGTGCCCCGACCAGGGATGGAACCCACAACCTAGGCATGTGCCCTGACTGGGAATCAAACCTGCAACCTTTTAATGTACGGAACAATGCTCCAACCAACTGAGCCACGCGGCAAGAGCATGCTGTGGAAATCTTGAGAAGGCTGAAGATGAATAAACTAAGGGCTATTTCTTAAAGGAAATTGATGTGGGTATTTGAGGACTTGTCCTGTGAAGGAGAGTATGGTTTTCAGAGGAGCTGCTTGACAGGGTAGAAGTTATAGGGAGACAGATTTCAGCTCAAGCATAAGAAAGAACCTTATTACAGACTCACCCTGAAGTAGAATGAACTCCTGATTTGCTTAAAAATTGGAGAAAGTTGTATTTACCAGAGAAGAATGATGACCGGTAACTGAGCTTACAAGCGGAATAAACCCTGATGGAGAAAAGTTCCTTAAGAAAATGTGATTGCTGCTGTTAAATCATTGCTGGGGAAGGCAGATTTGGAAAACCATGAGCTTTTCTTGTCCTTCATGGGGAATGCAAGTTTGGGCCAGAGCTGAACTGCTGGACAGAGTAGTTAAGAGCTGTGTGGAGAAATGGTGAAGAAAGAGTCGCACTGTAACATGTGGGGAGGGGGAATTTCAGGGACAGCAAACCTGTTGAGAAGGATGTCTGTGGGCTTTTATTGTTCTGTTGTGGAGTATAACATACAACCTTGTTTTCATCCTTCCTCAAAATCTTCATGGAGCTCTATGGTTTTCATCACTGCACTGGGCAGTGAATTTGCTCTTGAGGGACATGATAAAGTTTTGGGTCTTGATCAACAATGACCTGGGACAAAACCAAAGCTTGCTCGTAGAAGAAGATCTAAATATGGGTCTTATTGATGTTGATAGCTGTGAGCAATTAAGTACATAAAATGTGGTATTACATTTAATTTTTCACCATAATCCCATAATGTAGAAATCATCATCTATGTCTTCTAAGGAATGAAACTGATGCTTCAAAATGATAAATGGTTTGTTCAGTGCTGAAACTGGATTCCTTCCCAGGCCTGCCTGACCTCAAGGTCTGTGTTTTTAAATGGTATTCCCCCCTGTCACTGGAATGTCTAGCCTGAGGCTGGTGGCCCTTTGTCAGCTGTGTGGTAGAGGGACTGCTGCACTGACAGGAGTTTGCATGGAATTATGCCTGTACATGACTACAGTAGATGTGAACACACACACACACACACACACACACTTTCTGAGGGTGTACATACGTGTCTTTCCCATATGTACAAACGGACTGAACTATCCACAGCTCTCAACTCTGCCGTGTCTTTTTCTCAGAGCCCTGTGAGAGCTCCACTGGGAGCCCTGGGTCATGGGAGTTTGGCACCCATGGAAGATTCAGGATTTGCTTACCCCACTCTACAAATACTGATTGGGCTCTTACGCTGTGCCAAGCAGGGTACTAGGCACCGGGGATACAAGAGTGAGTGAAAGCAGACAAGACCCCTGCTCTCAGGAGGAGAGAGGCATTAACCAGATAGCCACACAGACAAATGTGCACTTGCACCGTGACTTTGCTGCGATGGGGAGGTCTGTGGTGCTACAGAGGGCGGGGCAAAGGACTGCGACTGAGCTGGGTTTGGGGACACATGGACTGAGGTCTGAGGATGTCAGGTAACAGATGGAGAAGAGCACTCCAGGCAGAGGAACAACGTGTACAAGAGTCCTGTGGAGGAGGGAGTGTGGCCTTGGGGAGCTGAAGGCAGGCTGGTGCTGCCTTCACAGCAACAGAGGTGAGACGAGGTCCAAGAGACACTGAAAGGACGCGGGCAGACCAGGTGGACTTTGGCAGCATGAGAGTGACAACTCCCCAAAGCAGTAAAGGGCCACTGGTGGGCTTTAAAGAGGGGCACAGAGGAATCAAACACATCTACATTTTAGAAAAGGGACTTTGGCTTTTTGTGGGAAGGAGACGGAGGGAGACTCGCAGGGATACAGTGAGCCCTGCTAGGAGGTGACTGCTTGGTCTAGAGTCATCACCATCAGAGAAGATGGTGATGACGTCAAGGTCTTTAGGAGGGAACACCAGACCTTCACCAGCCCGAGTCCTCCATGCCTTCTGCGGTCACTGGGGTCCAGAAAGGGATGCTTCTCTTGTTTGGCCTACCTGAGAACAAAGCAGGCACCTGGAGGTAGCGAGAGCTCCCCGCTTTGTCCTCCTAAGAACCAAGGTCTCTGTGGCTTACTTAGGCATTTTGCTAAGCGATGGGAGAGGGGGGTGAAGAAGAAAGGCAAGCTCTCTAATTTCTGGACCATTTTCCTATTTTTTTGTGGGAAAGTGCCCTGCAGTTATCTGTACAGATTGTCAGATTGTCTGGCAGAAACCCCAGCTGGGGCCCTTTGGGGAGAAGAAATGCATGATTCAGCCCATGGGATGGAGCCAGAAAGGTTTGCAATGGATGAGAGAGGCCAGAGGGAGGCTAGGGGTGAGGGGTGAGGAGTGAGGGGCCTGGAGTCCTCCAGGCAAGAGAGCTCTGGAGAGCAGGGCAGAGACTGAGGAGGCCAGTAGAGAGCTGGCCAGCGCCCCAGGCGTGCCAAGCAGAAGGTAGGCTCCTGTGCGCCACTTTCTGGAGGCAAAGCTGCCCAGCAGGGAGCCAAGAAATAATAAGCGAGGTCTGATTAAGCGACTGATTCAGCAGTGGGGTTGCTCTTGGTCCAGGCCCAGCCTGGAAATTATAGGCCTGGGCTGCAGCTTCCGGGACAGCTACTGGAATCAGGGGCTGCTGGTGATTGTGGTCGATGGCCACATGGCCTGCCCGCCGTCCTGGGCCATGGTCCTCAATTGGGGGAGGGGCCCTGACTCCGGGTCCAGGCTAGAGAGCTGCAACCATGACGGGCCTGCCGGGCCGTGAAGGCCCCCAGGCAAAGCAGATATGAGAGAACCCTCCATCCACTACCCACTGAAAAGATCAGCCTGGCTCGCCCAGGTCGACGAGACAAGGCTGGTGAACTCTAAGTCTCCACTCACCGTGGTCATGAAAATGCAGATTTGTGTGGCTGCCATCATGGTACAAAGGAGACAGGAAGTGGCTTCTAACCCTAGCTCTGTAGCTTTGGGAAATCTAATTCCCCTTTCTAAGCCTCAGTTTCCCAACCTGAAAATGGAGACAGTAGGACCTGCTTTGGCTCAGAAGGTCGCTGTGATGGCCAAAGTGGAACGGTTTGAAGGAAAACAAGATGCGAATGTAATGACTGTGATGACATCCCATCTGCCCTTCACCTTGTGAGAAAAGGACCCAGGACCCTATTTAGAAACGAGAAAGTGGAGGCTCAGGGAGGTGACGTATCTGACTAAGGTCCGTGGACAGTGAGCAGCGGCACCAGCACTCCAGCTGCATCTACTGACCCTGAAACCAAGGCTTCCTCCACCACCCCACAGCCGCCTGTGGGTTTATCGAAAGCCAATTTGCATTTTTTTTAAAAATTTTTATGAGTTCTGAAATTCAAAACCAGATACAACAATTGCTTTAATTTTCAGACTGAAAAGTAAGCAAGACGGAGAGGATCAGCTCATAGCAACCTCTCTGTGAACTCCGACCAAGTAAAATATCTGGAGATTTGTCCCCAAAAATCTTTGAAACAGGAGTAGCAAGATTAGAGTTGGGTGGCTTTTTGCAGAGGTCACAAAGTGGCGGGAACTTGAGAGATCAGGTATTGCCCTCACCCTCATCTTACAGGTGAGGAAACTGAGGTCCCAGGAAGGGAGGGACCTGCATCCTGTCCTCACTTGTCCAGTTAGAGGCAGAGCTAAGAGGAGAACTGCAGTCTTCCTTATTCTCCATACAATGATCCTTCCAAACAGCAGCAGCCTCATGAAATCATCGCGTGTGATTGGGTGACCTCAGGAAGTGAGGGGTGACACTGGAAGGAGCCCTTCAGCAAGTCTCAGGGGTCCTGGCCTCTGGTAAGATACTAAGACCTTTGTAGGCGGAGGTTCAAGGCCCATGCTCATGGCCATTGCATCCTACCAACTTTCCTGCCCCATCTCTTAAGACTCCCCAGCTCCATTTCTGTGCTGTAACCTGGGGGGGATCCTCACCACCAGCTACCACCTCTATCCACTCCTCCCAATCCCCAGCCTCAGTTTCCCCCTCTGCTGCCATTCTTTCCACTGTTTACTCTTTTTTGAATGGAATCATTCTGCTCGCTCCATGAAGCTTCTCCCAGGTTCTAAAGCCCTCTTGCCTTTCTCTGAACCAGGATAATACTAATACTTACTATTATAGTAACCAACATTTGTTAAAGTTTAGCACATGCCAAGTGCTATGCTAGGAGATCGCCTCGTGTCAACCCTGGGTGCATTACCGCTCCCCAGTGGGTACTATTTTTATTCCCATTTTGAAGCGAGGGAGGATCCAGGGATCCAGAAAGTTTAAGTAACTTGTTGAAGATTACACAGCTCGTCGATGTTAGAGTTGGGACACAAGCCCAGAGTTGGTTGTGTGAACCAAAAGCCTTGCTCTCACCATTATGCTACACTGTGTTTGGGGATTTGGCCTGCAGCTCATTCAGTCTTTACCACCCATGCTGGCAGCTCCTTACGTCCTGTCTTGTTGTATCCGTTTTCCATCTTAATCCTGTCTGACCAGCTAGACTGTGACCTCTCAAGGGAAGAAGCCGGTTATTTCACTCTCCCTGGTTCCTGGAGAAATAGGCAGAGTTGGCTCTCAAAAGAGACCATCCTTCTAGATTCCAATGTACAAATTTCCAGTTATAAAAACAGTCATGGGTGTAAAGTACAGCACAGGGAATATAGTCAACAATGTTGTAATAACTATGCACCGTGTCAGATGGGTACTAGACTTATGGGGTGATTACTTCATAAGTTGTGTAACTATCTAATCACTATATTGCACACCTGAAACTAATATAATGTTATGTCAACTATAACTGAACAATAAAGACCATCCTTACCTCACCTTCCAGAGACAATGTGTAGGTCAGATGGGAAAGGGCTGGTCGATTACTGAAGAGCGGAGAAAGGTGAGGAGCCCAGGCCAACGCTGAAATACAGGGAGAGGAGGCCCTGGACCATGGACTGGCAGCATTTTCATTCACAGAACAGATTCATTTCATTTGATCTCTAGTCATTCATTTATTCATCAAGCACACGTTTGTCAGACACTCATCTGGGGGCTGAGATTCACTGGGGAACAGAAGAGATGACTTTCTGTTGCACTGATGACAATTTGTAACTTTGTTTTTAGCTCTTTGGTTAGTTGGTTATGTCCTGCCTCCATGATTACGCTGTAAACTCTTATGCTCAATGTTGAATCCCCAGTATCTACCATGGGTTCATAATAGCACTTGATAAATCTGTATCGGTTGAATGCAGGGTATGTCATCTTTGTTGAGACAAGACATGCAAGAAGTAGTACCAATAGAGGAGGATTGCAGCCTCACTGGCAAGGCCATCCAAGCGTGAGAGGGATGGTCCCCTGTCCTCCCTGGGAGTGCACCGAGCCACTTCCTGCTGGAGATGAGAGTCCCCGCTTAGTCCCCCTTCAGGAAGAGAATGTGGGCACACCACATGAGCACTGAGTTCTACTTGCAAATTAACAACATAGATGGCCAGCCCACCATCCCCAGAGGCCACCCTCAGGGTCAGGCAGACCTTTCCCCTTGAATGTCCACACTGAGAACAGGCGCAGGATTGCTCCCAGTTCCGGAGTCCCACCGCCCCTGTGCTTCAGCACTGCTTCCACTCTGTCACTTCCCGGAGCTGGAGGCCATCTGGGCATAGAGGTCTCGGAGATGGTCTCATCCAACTCCCTCTCTTGATTAATTTTACTCATTGTAACATAGATCATACACACAAAAGATATTTAGTTTATAGAATCATAAAAATTACACCATGTACATACCATTTAAATTAAGAAACAAAACATTACCAATACATTAGAATTGCCACCCTCATTCTCCTCCACCCATCCAACACACACACACACACACACACTAGAGCAGTGGTTCTCAACCTTCTGGCCCTTTAAATACAGTTCCTCATGTTGTGACCCAACCATAAAATTATTTTCGTTGCTACTTCATAACTATAATGTTGCTGCTGTTATGAATCGTAATGTAAGTATCTGATATGCAGGATGGTCTTAGGCAACCCCTGTGAAAGGGTCGTTCGACCACCAAAGGGGTCGCAACACACAGGTTGAGAACCGCTGCACTAGAGGTAACCATGTCTTGATTGGGGGTTAACCAGTCTTTACTTTTGAAAGTACTTTTTCCACCTGATATGTAATTTTTATTGTGGAGTTATAATTACATACCATAAAATTTACCCTCTTCAAGTTAACAATGCAGTGGTTTTAGGTAGACTTACATGGTTGTGCAACCATAACCATCATCTATTGCAGAACATTTTTATCACACACCCCAAAAGAAACCCCATACCCATTCCTCCCTCTCCATAACCTTTAAATATCATTCACCTACTTTCTATCTCTATAGATTTGCCTTTTCTTGATGTTTCATATAAATGGAATCATACAACAAGTAATGTTTTATGCCTGGCTTCTTTCACTAAGCATAGCATTTTCAAGACCCACCCATGTTGTAGTTCTTCATTTCTTTTTTATAACTGAATAATATTCTGGTGTATATATACCACATATTGCTTATCTGTTCATCAAGTGGTGATGGATATCTGTGTTGTTTCTATTTTATGATTACTAATGAGGTCAAGTTTCTTTTTCCTCTTATAAGCCATTTATGTTTCTTTGTCTATGATGTCCCTGTTTCCAGTTTTTGCCCATTTTTCAACTGTCATTTTCTTACTGACTCATCTTATATAGGCTAATATGCAAATCGACTGAACAGCGGAACGACAGGTCACTATGACACGCACTGACCACCAGAGGGCAGACACTCAATGCAGGAGCTGCCCCCTGGTAGTCAGTGTGCTCCCACAAGGGGAGCGCCACTCAGCCAGAAGCCAGGCTCATGGCTGGCAAGCGCAGCGGTGGTGGTGGGAGCCTCTCCCACCTCCACAGCAGCACTAAGGATGTCCAACTGCCAACTTAGGCCCACTCCCCCCGGGCTGTCAGTCGGACATCCCCCAAGGGCTCCCGGACTGCGAGAGGGCGCAGGCCAGGCTGAGGGACCCTCTCCCTCCAGTGCACAAGTTTCGTGCACCGGGCCTCTAGTGTTTGTATATTCTGGATTCTATTAAACCCTTTGTTAGTTTTATGTGTTGCAATTATCTTCTGCTCATTTGTAGTTTGTCTTTTTAGTTTTAGTTCTCATATTTTTCAATTCTCAATTTACTTGATTCTGTTTCAAATCTGCTTATTTCTTGCTTATATGTACAAGATACTTTTTTATTTCTTTAAAAGTATTTAGTTTTTCTGACTTCAAACCTCCAGAGTATGAAGTCATTGTGGATCTACTTCTGCTGTTTGGTGTTTCTGCTGACCCTACTTTTTGGTGCCTATTTCCTTCTGTGTTTTGTTTCATTTTGTTTTCACTCTGAGCTGTTCATTTTCCTTGGAAGTTTATTTGTGGGAATTCTTTGAGGGGTGGATTTAAGTTTAGTTCCTCCAAAGATGATTCATATTTGCTTCTTCCAACGTAGGACCACTTAAAATTAAATTCTCCATTTGAGGTTTTTGGGCCTCACTGATAATAGGACTTTGGACAGCACACACATAAAAGATCAGCTTATAGTTTTGAATTTTCAGAGGTTTTGTTTATTCCCCCTCTCCATCCACAATCAAAAAAAAAGCTAGTTTTCATGCTTTATCCTCTTTGCAGAGTTTCCTTCTTATTCACTTACAATGAAAATAAAGCTTTTTACGGATATCCTAGCTTTATGAAAAGAGATCTCCTATCAGATTTTTCACCTTGGGTGGACCGTAGGCTTACAATTGTGTCCCCTGATTCCGTAAAAATATAAACAGAAGCTCAAGATCCCACATTTCGGCAGAAAACTACAATTCAAAAGAGAGCTTTGGTACCAGTTTATATCCAAGAATTTCTGGTTTCACCTCATTTGTGATTCCTTGCTTTTATGCCAGCTCAGTAGTGCCATTAGAAATATTTCTTTCTTCTCTATACAGCATTGCCCACTATTTTACCTGGTAGAGTCATTCATGGTGTCTAGTCTGATGTCATGCAGGAAAAGAAGTCTCTGTCATTTTGCAAAAGAGGAGACTACGTTCTCGAGAGAAGAAGCCAGCTCACAGCCACATAGATGCTGACACTGTCACAATAGTGAAGTGAGTCCACTGAGAGTGCTGCTCAGAGAAGAATCCCTGGGGTCAGGGCACCCTGGGTAGCATGGCCAGGAGAAGTCTCTGATTTATAGTCAAGGAGGGTCAAGTGTCCCCAGCACCCTTCAATCGTTCCAAGCCTCTCCTTCCCCTCCCATCCTTACTCCCCACTGTGCATGCATCACCTTCACCTCACAAGAGGATGGCTTGGAACACAACAGGAGGACAAGGCCTGTCTAGTTGGAGGTAGAATCATAATTGGAATCTTCCCAGTTATGATCACTCCGGAAGATGGTCTTTGCCTCCTTTCCTAGCATCCATTGGCACTTACTGGGTTTCAGCTGGCCTCTCTTGGCTCCCTGCCTCCCACTTGGCAGCAGCCACCTAATGTCTAGTCTCCAGCCCTCTGGTGGCCAGCCAGATATTGCTTAGGTCCTCGAGGAGTTAAGAGCTACCTTTCACTGTGCTTGCTTTGGTCTCTGCCCCAGGAAGAGCAAGCAGAAGAAAATTGAGTACCACTGAGCACTCAGACTCATTACCTTCATTGCCGTAAGAGCTCATAACTTATTTACTGAATGCTTCCGTTACATTGGGCCCTGTGCTACACTCTTGATGTTGCTAATTCATCTAATTCTCAAGACAACTCTGAAGTTAAGAGAGGTTAACTCCTTTACACAAGGTCCCCTATTGGTAAGTGGTGCTGGGATTTAAACTGGGACTTTCTGATTCCAGAGACCATGATTCAACCCCCTCGCAGTATTTTAAAACCTGCAGTGACTTTTGGATAATCTAATTAAATCCTTTCCTTTTTTAAAATATATTTTTATTGATTTCAAAGAGGAAGGGAGAGGGAGAGAGAGTTAGAAACATCAATGATGAGAGAGAATCATTGATCAGCCGCCTCTTGCATGCCCTCTACTGGGATCGCCCTCTACTGGGATTGAGCCCACAACCCGGGCATGTGCCCCTGACCGGATTCGAACCCAGATCCCTTTATTCTGCAGCCCAACGCTCTATCCACTAAGCCAAACCAGCCAGAGCTCAATCCTTGCTTTTTGCAAAGGAGGAAACTGAGACTTGGAGAGGTGAAGCATTTGGTCCAAGGTCACACAGCTTGGCAGTGGCAGTGGCGGGCTTGCGTGGATTTTCTGATGATGCCCCGTTAAAAGCAGAACAGGGATGCTTTTGTGGATAATGGGCCAGTGAGGGCCCACGGCATTGCCTCTGCAGAGCCCTGACCCCGCCAGACTCCAGACACACAGGATGAAGGGAGCCCAGGACCAGGCACCCTCCCTCACATCTACACACCCAGTTGGAGGAAGAGGCAGATTCCCCACCTCATTCTCTGGGTCCTCCCCCAGCTGCCAACCCAGCTGCTGCCTGCCACCTACCCACAGGGCTGCGGTCCGGCCAGGCGGGAAGTGTCGGATGTTGCTGGATTTCCATCTTTCCATCCAGCTTTGGAAGGGCCTCTTCCAGATCTTTGAGCAATGAGCGGATTTGGAGAAAATGGAAAAGTTGGCTCTTTTCTGAAATCCTGTGGAGCACCAAGCATGGAATAAAAAATAGAGCCGCCGAGCCATGGAACAGACTAATTTAAAGATGACAGCCCCATTTGGGGGAAAATGAAGCTGCTCAAATGAATGAACTGTGCCAACCTTCAAAGACAGACAAAGGGGCAAGCAATGGCCTTTTCTTTCCGCTGGGTTTTGTTGCTTGTGTTGCTGTTGTTTCAGATGAGTATTTTCGATCTGAGGTTGGGAATCTGCGACAGGGAATGTGAAAATACTGTTTTCCATCTGTGTGTGGTTGAATCCATGGATGTCAAACCTGCTTGTAGGAAGGGTTGACTGTATTTCTTGGAAAAAAAATCCACATATAAGTGGATCCACGAACACATGTTGTTCAGAGTGAACTGGACTTTTCTCCTGGAAGCAATTATCTGAAGAAGCCGGTCCCTAGCCCAGAGAAGTGTGTTGGGTGGACCAGGAGGATGCGAAATAGCATTTACATGGGGTGCAGGAGGGCAAGGAGGAAGTGCTGGGTCCATGGAGAAGTGGTCTCATGAGACAGTGTTTGAAAAAGTATCCTTAGATAGAGCTGGGGGAGCCTAGCCTGAGGCCCAGAGGGAAGGAACCTGCCTGAGGTCACATCACCAGTGAATGACTGTGGTGCTATGAGCTCAGGCAGGTTCCAGAGTGTCCTCACGCTCAGGGAGCCTCCGCTTATTCAAAGTCTGTGGATTGACAGCCAGAGACCCCAGTGGGAATTCCTCTCCAGTGCAGAGCACAAAGGTCATCAGCCCCGACTGTCATGGGGGAGAGAACAGGAGATATTCTAATGGGCTGCTTTGAGGTACATTCCCGGGTCTTTACAGCCCACATCCCACCTCCAGGGCTTCTTCCCTTGGTTTATCCTTGACATCGACCTCTTGTGGTACAGCACCCATCACATAGTACAGCGCCATGTCATGTCTGTCTCCTCCATCAGACTGTGAGCTTTTAAAGGCCATCTTCACAGTGCTGGCACCAGGCACATAGTAGGCACTCAATAAATGTGTGCTGGATGAAGGAACAAATAAGTGGGCTGACACATGCGTGTTTAGTTGGATGACTGGATATAAAGCTAGTGTCTCCCCAATGAACAAGGTATCAGTTCAGTGTTGTACAAAGTTTCCAGCATCTGGAAACACAAGGCAGGTGGTTAAATCTGAGCTCACTTCTCAGCAGCCATGTGACCTCATGCAAGTCGCTCAGCCCATGCCTGGCACTGGGCAACGGCTAGATTCACTGTCTGCCAGTGCCTGAGTTAAATGCTTAATTCACATTGCCTCATTCAAAATTTACAAGTAACAATGAATTAGGCATGATTGTTCCTATTTTACAGACGCAGAAACCAAAGTGCAACAAGGTAAAGAGGTGAGGTCTGAAAATAAGGTGCGAGATTATGTGCTGCCTTGGTACCTGGAGAAATGAGGAGGGCCCTAACTGTCCTAACGGCCAGCCCCCCTCTCCACTCCGCTCTCCTGGATCAGGGCCAGGTGCAGTTCTTGCTTACCCTCAGCAGCAGGTCTCAGCTCCCTGCCCACCTGCAGGATTATTCGTGCAAACCAATCACATCCTCCTGTGAGAACCAGGAGGCACCACAGCCTCCGGATACTACAAAGCCTGCCTCGCCCTGGTCCCAAGTGAAACCATGTGTGGCCCTGCAGGTTGTATGGTGTCCTCCTCCCCAGGATGAGTATAAGTGATTAATAAACTACTGTTTGCCTCCTCTGTCTAGTGGAGGGTGTTGTGTGTTCAACTAACCCCAGAACCTTAGAATGGTAATTTCTGCCTCAGCAATAGCGAGAAGAGGTGATGATCAAAACAAAGACACCCCAGGCCACACAGCCAGGGCGCCATGAAGCTGGGACTTGAACGCTAGCATCTGATGCCAGAGCCGACGGCCCTTACTTTTGTGTCACGCTGCGCACAGTAAGCATTCAATCGCCGATGTCCTGTTAGTCTGCAAGCATCATAAGGTCGAGGACAGTGTTTTGCTTGGAACTGCATCTTTCGAGGCTAGCATAGCGCTGGGAGTAGGAAAAGACACAATAAAGCTTTGTTAAGTGAATAAATGGATGAATGAACCTCACTTTCTGAACCTCAGTTTCCTCATCTGGAAAATCAGAAGAATAATCCCCATTTACCTTGCTAGAGGGAATTGATCAAAGCAGATAAAATCATCAGCTTTGGAACCAAGTGGCCTGGCTTTAAATCCAGGTTCCACCAACCATATAACCTCCTCAACATGGTGACTGAGTTTTACCATTCTAAATTTAGGACAATAGTAGGACTTACCTGTTGGGCCGTCAGAAGGTCTAAATGAGTTTACATATATGAACACAGAGTAATGTTAGCTATGGCTATTGGTTTATGGGGTTATTGTGATGTGCCTGTTGGAATGCGTATGTACTAGTAAAAGATTAGTGTGGAATGGGTGGTTTGTCTTTGGTGACATCCACCTCTACTACCAACCCCTGTGGTGGACGCGGGTGGCTCTCTGCCCAACAACCATTCTGTTCCTTTCTTCTTCCTTCCTAATAGAGCCCAGTGTTGAGGAATTGGCCTCTCCTACACATGACTTGGGGGGAAAAGGGCCCCATAACCAAGAATAGATCATGACCAGTGTCATCCATGTGGGAATTTCATTCCTTCTGTCAGTGATTGGTATAGGAGAGGGCATGTGACCCAATTCTTCCCAAAGAAACATGAGGAGAGGTATGCTAGGCAGATTTCTGTTTTTCCTCTAGATGTTTTCATGGCGGGTGAGAACAATGGAACTTCATCTTGTACCAGCCCCAGAGTAACAAAAGGGAAGAGACAGAGGAGTCTCTAGAGCAGTGATGGTGAACCTATGTCACCTCTGACACGCGAACTCATTTTTTTGGTTGATTTTTCTTTGTTAAATGGCATTTAAATATATAAAATAAATATCAAAAATATAAATTTTTGTTTTACTATAGTTGCAAATATCAAAAAATTTCTATATGTGACACGGTGCCAGAGTTAAGTTAGGGTTTTTCAAAATGCTGACACGCGGAGCTCAAAAGGTTCGCCGTCACTGAGCTGGAGTCATGATGACCTCTGTCTGAGTGTCCCCAACTTCTAGAGTTATTACTTGTGAGGGATAATACGTTCAGTCATTATTTAAGCCCATGCAGGCCCAGTTTTCTGGTGCCAGCATCACAATTGACATAATCCCTCTTGTACTTGGCACCTCATCCTTTTCCTATTACAATCAATTGTTCTCAGTCAGTTTTCCTCCCAATCTGTCATCACATTTGAGTGTAGCTATTTTTTTATTCATCTGCACCTCTCTCCCCCGCCCCTAGACTTTAAACTTTGAAAGAAAAGGAAAGGTGTCTGCTTTGTATACTGTGGTATTTCCAGAGCTTAAGTCAACACCTGAAGCATAGTAGCAGGCACTCAATAAATATTTGTTGAATAAATAAATGAACTAATCTCCTAGTACTCGAGCTGTAATCAGACTGAATAGAACCACCACCCCAGAGTACTTGCTTTTGAATGGAGATTCTAGAATGTTCATGAGGAAATCATTGCTGAGTTTTATGAGATATTATTAAAGGTCTTCTTGAGGAAATGATATTGTCATATTTTGTATTAAATTTCCAATTTTGGCAGATTGAGTAATGTAGACAAAATTTCCCTCTGAGGAGAACTCAAAAAACTAGACAAGATATTTTCCAAAAATCAGCTTGAAAGTATGGAAAAGCTATCAAGGTAATAAAAAAAAAAATTTCTGGACTGTGATCTGAAAGAGGAAGGAAGGCCCAGAGAGGGAGCTTGGCACCTGGGGCTGCCTTTGCCCTGGAGGCATTTCCAAATCCAGATGATACAGCTGAGAAGCTAGGAAACATTTGTGGCAATATTGGTGGGGGAAAGTGGGAATCGTGGTAAATCTCTAACACTTTAAAACTGTAAGAGTGAGGATAAACTGTCAGTAATCCCATCCTCACAGCTCCTAAACATCTGGCTACCCAAGAAAGTCTCCTAAAACATTATTAACAGTATTCAAGAGATCTGAATGGCCTCAGGAGCCTACCAAAAGCAAATAATCCTCTTTGGAAGATAAAATTCAAGCTCTCAATTTATTTTTACAAACCATTGTTAAGTACGATGACCTATGCGCAATCAAAAGTAACCAGTCCCATCAGAGACAAGACATCATACATAAGGATTATGAGAAACAACATACAATAGAAACAGACCATAGTAACTCCAGTTGATCAGACTCAGACTTTAAAATGATATTTCCTGTGTTCAAGGAGAGAAAAGACAAGATTTAAAATCTTAACAGAGAACTGTAAAGTATCAAATAGACATTATCAAAGCAAAAAATTAACCCAAATTAAGGACTTAAAAGACAGGGTTTGAGTCAGCTGGGAAAAGGCTTAATAAATTGGAAGATAAGGCATAAATATACCCAGAAATAATTGGAAAATGCAAAGAGATGATAAGAGTCATGATGCCTGCAGTCTTAGTGCATTCCAACTGTTATACAGTATAACAAAAATACCATAGACCAGTGGCTTAAACATTAACATTTATTTCTCACTGTTCTGGAAGCTTGGAAGCCCAAGATCCAGGCACCAGCAGATTCAGTGTCTGGTGAGGACCACTTCCTAGTTCAGAGACAGCCATCTTCTCACTACGTCCTTGTGTGGTAGAAGGGGTGAGAGACCTCCCTGAGGTCTCTTTAATGAAGGTACTAATCCCATTCATGGGGCTCTGCAGTCATGATATAACCACCTCCCAAAAGCCCCAACTCTTACTACCCTCACATTGGGGGTTAGGACCTCAACATATGATTTTTTATAGGGAACACAAACATTCGGTCCATATCAGAAACGGTGACAAACTCCAGTAAATGTTTATTGGAGTCCCAGTGGTAGAGAAGAAATAAAATGGGACAGACACAGTGTTTGAAGAGGTAATGGCTAAAATTGATGAAAGGCTTAAATTCACAGGGTAAAAGAAAAGCCAAATTAGTTTCAAGAGGATGAATAAAAATAAATCTACATCAGAGCAAAACTTCTTAAAGCAAAAATGAAAAATCTTAAATGCAGCTATAGAAAAATTAGAAAAAAAGAGAGAGAAAAGTTCCCCTCTTTAAAGAAAACTGTGTCAATTCCTATTCATGTCTTACAAAAAGGCCAACAAAATTTTTATGAGAGTGAAAAAAAAGAAAAATTAGACATTTTACTTCCAAAGGGCAATGATTAAACTAACAATTGACTTATCATAAAAAAAAATGGGGGGGGTCAATTGGAAAAAAAGGAGACATATGTAAAACTTTAGACAATAAAAACAACAACAATGAGAATCAGAAGGCAATGGAATGATAATTCCATCATGATGAAAGAAACAAATAATACCCAGAGCCCTGGCCAGAGCTCAGTTGTTAGAGCATCACCCTCTCACCAAAGGGTCACAGGTTCAATTCTTGGTCAAGGGCACATACCTAGATTGCAGTTTCCATCCACAGCCCAAGTCAGACACATACAGGAGGCAACCAATCAATGTGTCTCTCTCACATCAATGTTTCTCTCTCTCTCTTCCCTCTCTCTCCCTGACTCCTCCCTTCCATTCTCTCTGAAAAGCAATGGAAAAAATATCCTCAGGGAGGATTAAAAGAACACTAAGAAGAAGAAGAAGAAGCGCCCAGAGAAACATTTTTCAGGAATAAAAGTGAAATAATTTTATTTTTATACGAACAAGAATGGAAAGAATTTGATGCCAGAAAATCCAGTCCTAAAGGAAATAGTAAATGGTATTCTTCTGGCAGAAGGAAAATGATCTAATATGGAAAGTCCAAGATGCAGGAAAAGCAACCAAAACAGTAAATATGTGACTAAATCTAAATATTGATTGGCTGCAGAAAATATTAAAGTCTCATAGTATTTAAAATATAGAGAGAATTAAAATAAAAACAGCTGTATGTACATTAGGTGGGTAGCAACTGCAGGTCAAATGCTCTGAGGCTCTTGCATTGACTGAGAGCAGATAAAAGCACTTCTTAATAGAAGACTTTTATCAATCAAAGATGAATGCTGAAAATCATTAATGAGTAGCAAATGACTTTATTACTTCCCACCGAACAGAGAGGGAACTAGAATAACTATAAATAATCTATCCAACAGAAAGCAAGAAAAGAGAGAAAAGGGAGCATAAACTGGGCAGGACAAGCAGAAAGAAAATACCAAGATAATAGATTTAAACTCATGTATTGCTACAATTCAATGCAAATGTACTAATGCTCCAATTTTTAAACAATTAAATGTTGCTTACATGAGACAGGACTAAACCACAAAGATACAAAAAGGTTGAAAGCAAAATAATGGAACATGATATTCCATGCAAGCACTAAACAAAGAAAGCCAGTGTAACCACATTAATATCAAAGTAGTTTTTAAGGCGGAAAAACATTGTTAAAGATACATTTTTTAACAATAGAAGTTTTAAGTCACCAAAAAGTTATAACAGTTCTAAACTTGTATTGACCTGATGGCTTAGGTTCAAAATCTATAAAGCTAAAAATTAAAAAATGACAGAGCTACAAGGAGAGATACATGATTCTACAGTCTTCATGGGAGTTTGTTTTTATTTTTGTGTAAGCAATCTCACTAGCTATGTGCCAGGCTCTTTTCAAACACTTTACACTTGTCAGCTCATTCCATCCTCACAAATAGTCACGTGAGGTAGGTAGTCTCATTAATAGGTGAGAATTCTGAAACACCAAGAGCTTCAGGAACTTGCGGAAATTCACAGAATTAGTAAGTGTGAGGGCGGAGATTTGAAACCAAGCAGCCTAGCTCCAGAGTCTTACTGAAGCTAGTGGGAGACATTAACACTGCTCTCTCAGTCGCTGACAAAATGCAGGCAAAACTCAACAAGAGTAGGCGATCTGAGCACAGTCATAGGATTATCCATTACAGTAGCTCCCCTCAGCCCAAGTTTTATGGAACAATTATGTCCAGTAGTGGGTTGTTGGAGCTTGAAATGAGATACGTGTTTATGAACTGGAAAATATTGTACAAATGCTAGTTCTATTGTTTGACTCTTGGTCTTTGATATATTTCTTTTGGTGATTTTATAGGCTTGTAGCATCTACTTGCATTGTAAGTCCTTCAGATCCCTATTATTAAAAGGTAGGGTATAAGTAATTAATAAAGTTATTGTTGTATCATAGTTTATACAGTTGGGTATAAAAATGTTTGCATTAATAGAATCTGAATTAAACATACTAAAGGAGCACATGTTGATGGTTCCTTGGCATTTTTTTTCAGCCTTCAAACCGTGTGATTCAGGCTCTGGGATATCAATGCAGGCTTGCTGGAGATGGAATGACCAGAGAGCTAGTGTGTGGGGCCTTAGGCAAGTCACTGACCTTTGGGCCTCCATGTCCTCGTCCACCCAACAATCATGCCCACTCTACACCACCCCACTGCCTTCACAGGGCTTCAGGGAACGTTAGAGGAGACATCATTGAGAAAGCCCTTTGAGTTATATACAAAGCTAAACAAATGTCCGGCATTGTTAAGACTCTCAGATGGTGTGTGGATAGCTTGACTAATCTGTTTTACACCATTTCATATGTTGTTAATAATAAAAGCTAACATTTATTGAGAGCTTGCCCATGTGGCGGGCACTGTGCCAAGCATGCCTTTAGGAGCTGCATTTTGTCTATCCCTCGCAGCAACCCAACAGGCAGAGTGGTCCAGGGTGCTGCAGCCAGATTGCCCAAGGCGATCTCCAGGCTCCACCACTTACCAGCTGAGTGTCCTTGAGCAAGTCAATGGCCCCCTTTGGGCTTCAGTTTCCTCGTCTGTAAAATGGGAATAATGACAGCACCAACTCCATAGAGCTGTTGTGATCATCCAGGGAGTTAATACATGCCAAGTGCTTGGAACTGTGTCTGGCACTTGGTAGATGGTCTATAGGAGCTTGTTTTAGCCTTTTCATTCTATAGGTGGTGAGATGTTTGTAAGTGGCAAGTCACCCAGCTGATGAAGGGCCAAGCTGGGATTCTAACCCAGGTCTCTCTGAGCCCAGAGCCCACACGTTTAACCACTACACTCCCTCCCCCCATAGCCCGTGAGCAACTTCAAGGGCCACCAGCCATTTGAAGCTCTGCAAAGACCAAGGAAGTCACCGTCTCCATTTTCTTTGCAATAATCCTCCACGTGATGCTTAGTGGTTGGCCTCCATTGAGGGGGAAGTATTTAAGACGCCTTAAGCCAGCACCTGCACCCACATTTTTCTCACCAATGCTCAGGGAGAAAAAATGTTCACAGAAGCATTTGTTACTCAAATGTCAACGAAAACATCCATACTCCCCATACCTCTCCCCCCATCCCAACCACACCACTTAGCCTCTGCCCCCAGCTGCAAATTGCTCGGGAGATGTTTATTCCGGGGCCATGCTCGAGGATGAGCAGCAGCAGCTGCGGCAGTCTGGGGACACATCCCCCGGCAGAGCAGGAGGTCCGTCCTCTTTGAGAAAAGCCGACTTTCCAAGCAACACCCGCTGGTGGCCGCCCCCACCCAGCAGGCATTCGATCACAGGGACAAGGCCAGCCCCTCAAGCCTGCAGCAGAAGGGGGGGTAGAGAGGGGTAGCATCCTTTTAAAATTCTAGTCCCTGCATTGACGAGCAAGGCTGCCTGGAGGCAGAGATTAGAGTAGTTTCATCACTGGTCATATTGTCACGAATGTTTTTTATGGTTTATCTTGGGCTGGGCTCCCCTATCTTTTCTCTTTGACTTCTCAGATCAGTTATGCAACTTGGTGATGCTCAGAAATCCTTGCGTGTCCTTCCAGGATGAGGACATCAGCCCAGGGAGGCTGGGGCTGGCTCTCAGCGAAACGGGGAAACAGCACAGGCTCATTTCGTCACCCTTGCAGCTGCCTTTCCTGAGGGTCTGCTTTCTCCACCCAGGCCTCTCCGGCTCCGTGAGGGCTGGTGGTCCTGACCCACACTTCCTGCAAAATCATATCCTTTGCTCTTCCTTATGAAAGCTCCTACTCTGTGCAGGACCTGGGGGAAGAAAATGATGTGCTAACAACTTCGTGCTGTGGATGAATGGCTGATATTACCTAATATTTCATCGATTTCCCAAGGGGATTTTTCTTTTTCAAAGAGCCAGAAACTAAAACAGCAAAATTTCTGGCACCCCAGACATTCCAGGTGCTTGGACAGATGTGAGAAAGTCTAGAGGCAGCATAACTAGAGTAGTTTGGAGACACTATGCCTGTTCCACCCACATCCCCTGGATTCAAATCTTTTTAAAAATATATATATTTTATTGATTTTTTACAGAGAGGAAGGGAGAGGGTTAGAGAGTTAGAAACATCGATGAGAGAGAAACATCGACAAGCTGCCTCCTACATACTCCCTACTGGGGATGTGCCCGCAACCAAGGTACATGCCCTTGACCGGAATCGAACCCGGGGCCCTTCAGTCCCCAGGCTGACGCTCTATCCACTGAGCCAAACCGGCTAGGGCTGGATTCAAATCTTGACTCGGCCACTTTCTAGCAAGTTGCTTCACCTCTCTACACCACCTGCCTTTGTGGGTCCCCTGGAAATAGACCCTGATAAAAGGTGCAAGTGCAGGTATTCTGAGGGGAGATGGGCCCAGGAAATACTGTCAGGGGAAACAGGAGGTAAGACAGGGAAGGGGAGGAGCAGTAGTGAGCAGGTGGCCCTTGTGGCTAACTGGGGCTCAAGGCCACTGGGCTCCCCTGGGAGACTATAGATCATACCTCAGATTCATCCCTCAGGAGGAATGTCTTAGTCTGTTCAGGTCGCTATAAGAAAAACACAACAGATTGGGTGGCTTGTAAACAACACAAACATGTTTCTCACAGTTCTGGAGGCTGGGAAGCCCAAGATGAGGGCACTAGCAGTTAGGGGTCTGGTGAGGGGCTGCTTGCTGGCCCATGGGGGCCCCTTCTGGCTGTGTCTCACACGGCGGGAGAGGTGAGGGAGCTCTCTGGAGCCTCTTTTGTAAGGACACTAATCCCCTTCATGAGGGCTCTGCCTTCCAAAGGCCTCGCCTCCTAATACTAGCACTTAGGGCAGTGGTTCTCAACCTTCCCAATGCCGCGACCCTTTCATACAGTTCCTCATGTTGTGGTGACCCCCAACCATAACATTATTTTCGTAGCTACTTCATAACTGTAATTTTGCTACTGTTATGAATCGTAATGTAAATATCTGATATGCAGGATGTATTTTTATTGTTACAAATGGAACATAATTAAAGCATAGTGATTAATCACAAAAACAATATGTAATTATATATGTGTTTTCCGATGGTCTTAGGCAACCTCTGTGAAAGGGTCGTTCGACCCCCAAAGGGGTTGCGACCCACAGGTTGAGAACCGCTGACTTAGGGGCTAGGATTCAACATGTAAATTGGAGGGGGACACAAACATTCAGTTCCCAGTAAGGGGTGCTGGAGGGGGCTCAGTGTCTGTCCTCCTGCAGCTCCCATCAGTCATTGGGTGAAGCCTGCCCCCACTAATTCCCGGGCACTCCTCGAGTGCTCAGAGGGCTCCAAGGGCCAGAGAACTCTTTCCAGCTTGTAGTTGGAAGCCGTGGGATCTGGCATGCACAGGGGTGGTGAGGGCCAAGGGAATGCATCAGGGTACAGACAGTGACTGCAACGCCATCCATTCGGTGGAAATAGACTCACTGCAAGCCGAGCGATTAGCGAGAGGGTATGAGGCCCTCAGCGCAACATCCAGTCCACGGTCAGTGATGGTCGTTAGTCTGATCACCCATGCTCCAGGCATGCTGAGTCGTTGCCACGCATGGTTTGTCTTGAAGAGAGGTAGGAAACAAATAAGAAAGGCAGGAGTAAGTCCGGTACACTGGGCTTTGAGGGCAGGCAGGGCACAGATTAGAAGCTTCTTGGGGAGGCATGACCCACATCTGGTTTGTCACTCCATCCCCAGCGTGGTGTTCAGTAACCAACTTACTGAACGGCTCAGGGCCGGGCCTCTTGCAGCTGGCCCATGCGCACTGTGGGACTCTCTCTGTCCCGCCTTTGTTTGATGTCATGACTCCGCTCCCACAGCCCATCCTGACCTTTTGCACTCCACCCAGACCCCTAATAACTCTCACTGCTTCTCCCTGACATCTCAGCCCAGCCAGGGCCAGGATGAAAGAACTGGACAGCCACCTGGGCTGCACTGATGACTAAAGAAAATGACGCAGGAGTGGCATTGAGTCCCTATTACTAGTAAGTGCTAGTTGAAGGCAGTTTTCTTCACACTGTTGTTGCTGCGACGGTTGTTTCGAATGTGGCTTTTCCAGTCTGGTCCGAAGTCAAGGGTTTAGCTCACATAAACTTCATCAGAAATTATTTCTCAACTAGGATGCTGGTTGCTACCCCGGCTTATAAGGCAATGTGTACTCTCTCATTCCCTTTGACATGCTTTTTCTTCAAAGAGATGCTTCCTTATCCACCCTGTGTCTGTTTGTGCTGTGGCTATCCTCCTTCCCTTTGATTTCTTTACGGCGAATGCTGTACATACTTGTGGTTTGAGAAATGGACGTCAGAAAAAAATGGCTTGGTACAGGTTGTATACAAGACTGATCCAATAAAGTCCCAGTCACGGACCCTCAACAACAGGGCTGAGGTCAGGGCTCAGGCACAACAACTACCTAGCTTCAGCGTTTTGTTGTGTGTTTTTTTTTGGGTTTTTTTTTCTTTTTTTTTCCAATCTTTAATTTCTTTATTGATTAAGGTATTACATATGTGACCTCATCCCTCCAAACCCCCCCACACACACTCATGCCCTCGCCCCCCTGTTGTCTGTGTCTATTGATTCGGCTTATATGCATGCATACAAGTCCTTTGGTTGATCTCTCCCCCTTCCCCCACTCTCCCCTACTTTCCCTCTGAGGTTTGACAGTCCTATCACTGCCTCTCTGTCTCTGGATCCATCCCTTTTCATCAGCCCATGTTGTTCACTATATTCCACAAATGAGTGAGATCACACGGTATTTATCCTTCTCTGACTGACTCACTTCACCTAGCACAACCCTCTCCAGTTCCATCCATGCTGTTGCAAATGGCAAGAACTCCCTCCTCTTTACTGCAGCATAGTATTCCATTGTGTAGATGTACCACAGTTTTTCAATCCACTCATCTGCTGATGGGGCACCTAGGCTGCCCCCAAATCTCAGCCATGGTGAATTGTGCTGCTATGAACATAGGGATGCATATGTCCCCCCCGATTGGTGTTTCTAGCTTCCCGGGATATATTCCTAGAAGTGGGATCACTGGGTCAAATGGGAGTTCCATTTTTAGTTTTTTGAGGAAACTCCATAGTGTTCTCCACAGTGGCTGCACCAGTCTGCATTCCCACCAGCATTGCATGAGGGTTCCCTGCCATTCTGACAGGTGTGAGATGATACCGCATTGTCATTTTGATTTGCATCTCTCGTATAATTAGGGACTTTGAGCATGTTTTCATATGTCTTTCGGCCTTCTGTAAGTCCTCTTTCAAAAAGTGGCTATTTAGGTCTGTTGCCCATTTTTTTTATTGGGTTGTTTATCTTCCTTTTGTTAAGTTGTATGAGTTCACTGTAAATGCTGGAGATTAAACCCTTATCGGTGATAACATTAGTAAATATGTTCTCCCATGCAGTGGGCTTTCTTGTTGTTTTGTTGATGGTTTCCTTTGCTGTGCAAAAGCTTTTTATTTTGATGTAGTCCCATTTGTTTATTTTCTCTTTAGTTTCCATTGCCCTAGGAGCAGTATCAGTGAAGAAATTCCTTTGGCATATGTCTGTTATTTCGCTCCCTGTGGATTCCTCTAGTATTTTTATGGTTTCCCGTCTTACGTTTAAGTGCTTTATCCATTTTGAGTTTATTTTTGTGTATGGTGTAAGTTGGTGGTCTAGTTTCATTTTCTTGCATGTATCTGTCCAATTTTCCCAACACCATTTATTGAAGAGATTGTCTTGACTCCACTGTATGCTCTTGACTCCTTTGTCGAATATTAATTGGGATTAGTGGTTTGGGTCGATTTCTGGGTTCTCTATTCTATTCCATTGATCTATATGTCTGTTCTTGCGCCAGTACCAAGCTGTTTTAAGAATAGTGGCTTTGTAATACAGCTTGATATCTAGTATTGAGATCCCACCTACTTTGTTCTTTTTTCTCAGGATTGCTGCAGCTATTTGAGGTATTTTTTTAATTCCAGATGAATTTTTGGAATGTTCGTTCTAGATCTGTGAAATATGCTGTTGGTATTTTAATGGGGATTGCATTGAATCTATAGATTGCTTTGGGTAGTAGGGACATTTTGACGATGTTGATTCTACCAATCCATGAACATGGTATGTTCTTCCATCTGTTTATGTCTTCCTCTATCTCTTTATTCAGTGTCCTGTAGTTTTTCGCATATAGGTCTTTTACCTCCTTAGTTAAGTTTATTCCTAGGTATCTTAATTTTTTTGGTGCGATGGTAAATGGGATTGCTTTTTTAGTTTCTCTTTCTGTAAGTTCACTATTGGTGTAAAGAAATGCCATAGATTTCTTGGCATTAATTTTGTATCCTGCTACATTGCCGAATTCGTTTATTAAATCTAATAATTTTTTTATGGAGTCTTTAGGGTTTTCTATGTACAGTATCATGTCATCTGCAAATAAGGACAGTTTTACTTCTTCTTTTCCAATTTGGATGCCTTTTATTTCTTCTTCTTGTCTGATCGCAATGGCTAGTACTTCCAGTACTATGTCGAACAGGAGTGGTGAGAGTGGGCATCCCTGTCTTGTGCCTGTTCTTAGGGGAAATGGTTTTAGTTTTTGTCCATTGAGTATGATGTTGGCTGTGGGTTTGTCATATATGGCTTTTATTATGTTGAGGTATGATCCTTCTATTCCCACCTTGTTGAGAGTTTTTATCAAAAATGGGTGTTGAATTTTGTCAAACGCTTTTTTTGCATCAATTGATATGACCATGTGGTTTTTTTCTTTCAATTTGTTTATGTGGTGTATCACGTTTATTGATTTGCGGATATTGTACCATCCTTGCATCCCTGGGATAAATCCTACTTGGTCATGGTGTATGATCTTTCTGATGTATTGCTAGATCCGATTTGCTAGAATTTAGTTGAGGATTTTGGCATCTATGTTCATGAAGGATATTGGCCTATAATTCTCTTTCATTGTGTTGTCTTTATCTGGTTTTGGTATTAGGGTGATGCTGGCTTCATAGAATGAGCTTGGAAGTGTTCCTTCCTCTTGGATTTTTTGTAGTAGTCTGAGGAGGATAGGTTTTAGTTCTTCCTTGAATGTTTGGTAAAACTCCCCTGTGAAGCCGTCTGGCCCGTGCTTTTGTTTGCTGGGTAGCTCCAGTGTTTTGGACTGGACTTTCGACTTCAAGTAGAGACCGTGGCTGGGGCAAGCATAAGCTGCTGGTGCAAACGCACTTACTCAAAGCTAATGTCCTTCACTCTGTCGGCAGGAATGAGGCCTGGCATGACAAACAGAAACCAAGGGAAGCCCGCTGAGTCCCTTTGTGTGTGACAAATGCAATCACCTCCCATCATTCGTGTTACTGGCTCAGAATAGAGACGCACATCACTCAAACAACAGATAACAAAAGTAACTGTAGCTTTCTTTACGACTCTTTTTGTTTTGTTTTGCTTTGGAGTTTATTATGTCATTTTTTTGGCAGAAGATGTGCCTTCCCAGTAATTGTTTTGTTTTGTTTTGTTTTGTTTTTAAGTTTGCATTTTCTAAGCACAAACCAATGAACAAGGAAGGCACAGGGAGGAGGCCCAATCTGTGAGGAGGGCCTGGGGGGCAGAGAGAAGCCTGTGATCCAGGGTGCACCTCAAGGTGGACCCCCCCCCCTCAATGCTGACATGGAGAGTAGATGCATTGGAGGCACCTGGAGGCAAAGAAGAGAAAGTACCGGAGAGTGGGAGAGAGATAGGGAGTGGGGAGAGGAGGAGTGTTGGAGAAGAAAGTTGAAGTGAGGCAGAGGGTCCAAGATGGACAGAGATAGGGGATAAGGGAACCAATTTGTCCCAGTTGGCCAGGGATTGTCCCAGGTTTTAAATTGAAAGTCCAGCAACCCAGGAAACCCCTCGGTCCCAGGCACACCAGGACAATTGGTCACCCGTGGTCACAGAGGTGAAAACGCAGAGAAAGGGTGGGAAAATGGAAGCAGATCGGGCCATCCCAAGTATGTTGCTGGTTGAAGAGTGTTAGTCATAAAAGAAACAGGCTTCTCACATCAGTGCCCCAAAACGACTGGGTTCCTTTGGAGGGATGGCCTCTCACTCGCCTTTCCTCCCTGGAGAAAAGGTGCTCCCAGAGGCGGGTGCTCAGACCCAAAGCTTGAGAGCCAGGGGATCCACCTGCAGGACTCGGGTCTAACCTCATGCAGTCCTGGCCTGAAATATCTGCTCCCCTCATCCAGCTGTGACACGAGCATGAGTTCTGATCCTGCTGTCAAAGCACCTGGTTTCTGGTTCCAGCTCTGCTGTTTGGAGTTTAGATTCCTCACGTGGACTTAGCCACGATGGGTTTTGTCTGTCCAGTATATTCTGTCATCCCCCTCTTTCTGTTTCCTTGAAAGAACTTCTCCCCTATAATATGCAGTCTTGGTGGGGCTGTCAGTCATAATGCCCTTTTCTTCCCAACTCCTCAGGGCTGGATGTGTGCCCGAGACTGGTCCAATTATAGCAGCATATTCTCCAGGCACCGATTGGTTCAGGGGTGGGCATGAACCAAAACCCTGGACTTTTCTGCTGGATTCAGGAGGGAAGGCTGTCTTCTCCCTTTAGAATCTATGGAGTATCAGCGTGGGACAGCTGGCAGCTACATCTTTCTAGTAGACAGAGAAATCCTGTATGCTCCAGGAAAGAACAGCAGAGTGAAGTAAAACTAAGAGAAGAGAAGAGAAGAGAAGAGAAGAGAAGAGAAGAGAAGAGAAGAGAAGAGAAGAGAAGAGAAGAGAAGAGAAGAGAAGAGAAGAGAAAGAAAGACAAGAATCACCCTTGAGACTCTTGATCCAGCCATACCTGCAGTAAATCACCATGGCACGCCCTAGTTACATGAGCTTTTACATTTTCTTTTCTCATTTAGCCACTTAGGAGCTTCTGTTACTTAAAATTGAAAGAATCCTCACCAATGCAATCTCTTTATCTATAAAAATGAATATAACTTCTTGCAGGTGCAGGAGAATTCACTTAGAGATGCAATATGGCTCCAGCAGCAAAGGCATCTGGGAAATGTACTCTCTGTTTAACTTTCTATGACTGTTTAACTCTCTGTAGCCTCAGGCTTGGCCAACTACCCAGAAAGCCAGAATGCTGCCCAAAGATAAATGCCTGCCCCCAGGAAGGAGGTCATTGAATGTATGTGCTAACTGCCTGATGTTAACTTAGAAAAGCATTACTCTGTCTGGTGATCTATGTAACTGTTACCCACCATATGGCTTTACTATTAACCCCTATAAAAAGAGACCCTGTCCTGGGAGGCGTGTGGATAATTCCTGGCCGGCCACCACTGGGAGTCCACCTGCTTTGCCTGGGTATGTAAGTTTCTCCTACTAAAGCTCTTATGAATTTGAATAAGGATATGTGTCAGTTCTTCAGAATCAATCCTGAATTTAGACTTTTGGTGCTTTCCCCCAACACAGGACTCTTCTGAGTATTAAATAAGGTCATAGGTGTGAAAGGGATTTCAAAATTAGTAAGTACGATGTACAGCCCTCATACATTGCTGGTGGGAATGTAAAATGGGACAGCCACTGTGGAAACTGGTAGTTCCTCAAATAATTAAACATAGAGTTACCATATGAGCCAGAAATTCCACTCCTAGGTATAGACCCAAGAGAACTGGAAACATATGTTCACACAAAAACTTATACACAAAGGTTTATAGCAGTATTGTCCAGAATGGCTCCAAAGTGGAAACAACCCAATATTCATCACCTGATGAGTAAACAAAATGTAGTAAATCCGTACAATGGAATTTTATTTGGCAATAAAAATGAATGAAATAGTGATACATGCTCTATTAAGATGAAACTTGAAAACAATGTTCTAAGTAATAGAAGCCAGACACAAAAGGCCACATACTCTATGATTTCACTTACATGAAATGTCCAGAATGGACAAATCCACCGAGACAGAAAATAGATTAGCGGTTGCTAGGGGTAGGGATGAGGGAATGGGTAGTGGCTGCTAATGGTTACAAGAGTTTCTTTGGGGAATAATAAAAATGTTCTGAAATTAGTAGAAATCGTTGCACAACCTTGTGAATATACTAAAAATTGCTGAATTACTTGGTGAATATTATTATATGTGAATTACACCTCAATAAAAATAAATAAATACATATGCTCTGTACATGTTAAGGATTGTTATTGTTATTACTACTGTTCAACTAAACTCTCAGCTTCCATAAAGCCCTTCTCTGAGCCTCTCCAGACTCAATGTGGATCGTGCATTTGTCACCCATATGCTGCTGCCTTGTGTGATATAAAGAGTGTTTAAAAGTCATTAAATAATAAATGATTTAAATGAGTGATTAAATAATAATGACTGCCAATACATATGAGGTTATGTCTCGTCTCTTCAGGTCCATCACTAGCTCCTCACGTGCAGGCTTCTCTTATGTGACTTTCAGAGCGTTGGGGGCACAGGAGGCACTCAAATATTTGTTGAAAGAATAAGTGAGGGCACACCTCCCCTCTCTCCACTCTCTCGGTTACACATGGGCAGGCATGCTGGATCCGGGACCCGGTGCCCTGATGAGGACAATGTGAGTTAATGAGTGGTAGAACTGTTCCTCGGGGACCAGCAGCAGCACACGCACTGCAGGGACCCCTACAGCAAGCAGCGAGCGGGCTCAGAGTGCGATCTCCAGCTCACCACACAGCGGCATGCCCGTCAGGCAGGACCGTGGTGCCCACCAGATGCCCTGACCTTTGGGGCATTTGCATTCCTCATAAGTGCTCCAGGCAACCCCCATGCACCTGCAGTGTGGGAGCCTCCAGGGAGGGTGCACATCCGTGCCAGGCAGGGACGTGGTGTGCAGCCCGTTGGAGAGCTGTTATCAGGATGCTCTAGGTTCAAAGTATCCTGACTCACACCCTCTTCAACAATAAAGGGGGCAGTGGTCACATCATTGGGAAGTCCTGAGGGGAGCCGGCTGGGGAGGGGGGTGGCTTCATTCAGTGGCTCAACAAGACCCTCCTGGAACCTGGATTCTCCATTCTGTCATCCCATGTCTGCCTCACCCCAATGCCAGATCTCCCTTCCCCAGCCAGACCCCTCCTATTCATGTCAAAGCCTATATGACTCTTGGTCCCAGCCTGGGAGGGGATTGAGAGTAAGAGAGGAGAGGAGAGAAAGAGTTGATGAGTTGGTTATACTAGGAGCTCTTTTAAAAGAGCAAGAAAGCTTGTTTCTCAGAAAACCTTTTCCATTTGTCATGTTGCCCTTTTTAAAAACTAAACCACATATCCCCTCTCCCCACTCCCCACATGCCCCAGAGATGGGATCAGCTTCCCCCTTGTCTGTGGCTGATAAGGAGAGGTGAGGATACCAAAACAAAAAGCAGGGTAGGTGCCAAGAGAAGGACACAATGTCCACTATACTTATGTGAACCTGGGCTTTTTCAAAACCCACCTCATCCTCCAGGACTCAGCCTGAATGTCACCTCCTCTGGGAAGTCCTTCCAACCCCTCCCAGACAAAACTACAACCCCTGTGTACCCGCACACCCCTGACTCCCACCCATCCATCCACCCATCCACCACCTAGTATGTTCCTGGTTCCTGGGGGGAGGGGAGGGAGGGGCTACGTGCTCCTTTGTGAACCAAACAGGGGCTTCTATGCTCCTTTGTGAACCAAACAGGGGCTTCTACCCTAATGGTGTTTTCAGCCTGGACAAGGGGAGAAACGTTAAGCAATTACACCAGCTCATGTGTAGTCTCTCTATTACGTACAATGAAGAGAGAGAGACAGACAGCGAGAGAATGCCATGTATCTGGGATGAGACCTGGCAGGATAAGGGGAGAGGGGGAAGGGAAGGCTTCCCTGAGAGAGTGGTGAGGGGTCTCGCTGTAGCTTCCACACACTTGCCACCCTCCCTTATCTCGGCTCTCTCCTGGGGAAAGTCCAGCCTCCACACCCATGGGTTGCGGTCCAGGGCCTGATTTAAAGCTTGTGCAACAACTGTGCGTTGCATTTAATTGTCAGTGGTGGAGGAGCTGGGAAGGAACGTGGCTGGGTTCCAAGAGCTTCACTGTTATGATCCAAGTGGGCACAGTCCTCCGGGGGGCTTTGGAAAGCCTCAGGTGTGAGGGCTGGGGAGAGTGGAGGTGGAGGGGCCTGGTCGGCATGTATTCCAGGCTCAGAAGAATCAAGGTGCCTTTATATTCATTCCATGTCCCAGGGTGCAGGGAGGCAGGGGGCGTCTCAGAAAAGACTTTTGAGGGACATTTGCTCCCCTTGGCTGAGGGAGACCTGAGTCGCCGCCCGCCCGCGTTCCTAGATCATCTTAGGGACCCTTCTCAGCTTTGGAAGCTCTTCCCTCTGGGAAAGGAAAATAGACCCCATTTTTCCTGCACAGACTCTGAGTTGCGTGACCGCCGGCGGTGGAAGGAAAGGTGCTGCACTGGCGAGAGTGGTTCCCAGAGGGAGACGCTCTGAGGGTTTTCTCCGAAGGCAGAGGTCTGGGCGGGGGGGCGTCCGAGAGCCCGCAGCACGCCGCCTGCCCAGGTGGCAGAGGGGCCCGGCCTGGACGCGAGCCGAGCGGAGCGGTGGCCCGCGCCCCTCCCCGCCTCCGCCCGGCCCTCCCACTTCCTCTGAACACGCCGCTGTCAGGGCGCGCAGTGCAGCTCCGGCGCCGCGCCCAGGAGGCT
>NW_005871750.1:20175-23176 GCF_000147115.1 Myotis lucifugus | reverse complement strand
CAATTTTAGTGTCCACAGGAGTAGTTCAAAGGTACTATTAATCCAATCTCAACGATGCATGCGACTGCCATTGCACTTTCTTCATTCTCATTCATCATTCTTGCAACATGATGCAAGATTCTATAATACTACGTATAAGCACGTGAGCAATCACACAACTGTCAGTCACATCTAGCAGTAGACTATACTACTAGATAGTGTATTTACTCAGTGTTCCTACTCTTGTCGTTTCTCTCTCGCACGACAACCAACCCTTTTCTCGATGCACTATGATGTGGCTGGCGTCACTCCCTTCTTACCCTGATCAGCAAAAACAAAGCAAAAAGCTCAGGTAACCAGAGTTTGACATACTGAGGAAAATGATTAATTTTAGTATAGTAAGGGTTGAACTCCTAAACCCATGCCCACTCACACTTTTTACCTCTTGATTTCTAGCTATTCGTTATACTTGTGTTCGCTTGCTTGCTGGGACCGTGGAGGGGGGGGGGGGGGCAACTCCAGTACTGTCTGCAAATCACTATCGATCCTGCCACAGGAAAAGAGAGGGACTGCTTTTCTGGAGTGTGACTCCAGATGGGAGGAACCACCCACCAGACCCTGGGTTGGAGGGGGTGCCTTAGGGGCCAGAGGCAGTCTGGACCTCAGGAAGCTAAAAGCAAAGTCTTTGAAGTCAGACCTGGCCCCAGTTCTGGCTCTGCCGCCCACTAGCTGTGCGACCTCCAGCAGGGGAGGCAAGTTCTCCAACAGGTCTCCTCCTCAGTGGATTGGAGGTAGAGATTCTGAGTGCATAACTGTCAGGAGGATTAAGAGGGGCGCTGTAAGAGAAGTCCTTACACAGGGCTTGGTGCACAGTAGGGCTAAAGCAGTGGTTGTTAATGTTACTCACACGGGGGTGGGGAAACGGGTGAAGGATGGGGACAGGATTTGTGACTCAGAGCTCCCTTTATATGGAGAAAACCACCCCTGAGTTATGTTTGGTCAGTTTGGGTTCTTGAAATATGGGATTCATTAAACATATCAATCAATGTTGGAACGACATCTGTTTGCAAGGAGCTGGGGCTGCGGCGGCCCGAGCGTGTATGCAATCTGGGCTCTGCTCGGAGCTGAGAACAACGCGCGATCTGGGAACGCTAAATAAACAGAGGCACTGGGGAGTGAATGGCACAGAGAAGGCAAGGGCTGTGGTTCAAAGGAGAAGTTCAGTTCCACTCGGGGAAGCCAGGGAGGCTTCCTGGTAGAGGAGATATTTGAATTGGGCTTTGAAGGCATGTGAAGCCTGTGGACAAGCTATAAACTGGGACTACAGGTATTCGCACATTAGAGTTAGTTCCTGGGAATAAAGAACAAAAAGGCGGATATTTTAAAACCACAAAGATGACTCTGGTCAGTGTGGACTCTGAAGAATGGAAGTGGGGCAGGGGTCACGGGTGCATTCCCCTGGCTCCGGGCAGGATTGATCTCTCATCTGTGCATCCCAGGGAGTCAGAGAGAGGCTGACCAGGAAGCTTGCCTACTGGTGACAGCACAGTCTGACTGGGTAGGGGACCTGTTACAGGCCAAGTTGGAATTGAGGCCAGTATGAATTCAGAGCCTCTATCTTTCTGGAGCTCCTGCTGCAGTCTGGGCAGAGTGATGGGGTGGGCAAAACTATCAAGAAAGCCAGAAAAAAGTAGACAAGTCCAGAGACTTTTCCAGCTGACATTCAGAGAGAGCAGATCCATTGGCCCGAACTTTACTACCACAGCACGTCTGTAGTAAGGGTTGATGACTCTTTAAAGCCCGGTCCTTACAGAGCACCTGTTATCTGCCAGGCCCCACAAAGACACACAGGGAGTTCAGACACAGCGTGGGGCTCTGGGGTCTCACTGCCTGGGATGGGTCTGGGCTCCACCAGTTCTCTGTGCCCATGGCAAGTCGCTAAGTGGCTCCGTGCCTCAGTTTTCTCACCTGCAAAATGGGGGGGGGGTGATATTAATAGAACTTACAGATTTATCCAGAGTTAAATGATCAGATGTATCTAAAATTCTTGAAAAGTTCCAGGTATATATTAAGCACCCAAGGTGGCTGTGTTTCTGCTCCACCAGCAGCAGCAGCAGCGCTCAAGATACTGACCATTGAGTAAGGAATCTGAGGATGCAGAGATATAACTTCAAACTCAAGTCCATAAGAGAAGTCTAGAGCGAGTGCCAGGGTCCTGAGGCTCAGAGGAGGCCTCTATGCCAGGGCTCTAAGGAAACCTATACCTTCCTAGCTCTTCCTCCCAAAGACCTGGCCCAAAGTCTTGATCATAATGGGAACTCAGGTGTTTTGTTTTTACCATTGAGGCTGCCAAAATCAGTATGATTTTAGTGTGAGTGTTTTGTGGTGTTGAAGAGAAGAACCATACCACTCAGCATAGCCCTTGTGTGTCCTTGCGGATAGGGGTCTTATTTAAAAAAAAAAAAAAAAACTTGTATGGAAAAAAGCACAGCACAAGCATATGGGTGTGCAAAGATGGAAGAGATCCAAGCCCTGCTCTCCAGCTCTAGAAGAGCATGGAGGGGGACGAAGCCACTTTGCCTACCCCACTGCCCACCCTGCTGGGAGCTTGTCAGCCACTCCTGTCAGCTTTCATCAGCTGAGGAGCTTCTGGACTTTCCACATCAGGCACTGGGGGCCCGAAGGGGTGTATGTGGAGTGTCACCCTCTTTCTGCTTATTCACCACACCATGCCAACCCCACAGAGGACCCCCAGAAATTGAATATCGATCTCCTTGCCATCCTCCTTGTCCCAGGAAGCCCACCTACACAGGGCTGTGGGCCCTTGAGGACCTCAGGTTAATTTGGACTCACCTTAATCTTGCCTTCTCTGAACCTCCTTCTCTCCTCTCCTGTAGTGGAAGCTTCTTGCAGCAGCTTCTGTTCTCCCCCTCATCACTTAGGCCAAAACTGCATCCTGCGCTGGCTGGCGTGGCTCTTGCTCTATAGATGCAGCTGGGAGAACTTTAAAAGCCTTCTTTTC
>NW_005871750.1:0-19688 GCF_000147115.1 Myotis lucifugus | reverse complement strand
TAAGCTGCCAAAAATATTCCCTGCAGGTTTCATCCTGTGTACTTAGACCTGAGTCACAAGAATGAATAAAATCCCACCTGGAGGGAAAAGTCAGTGTGGTCCCGCCCTCCTGCCTCTGTCTCTCATTCCCCCCTTCACCACATGTTTACTGCGCAACAATAATCAGTATGCCTGGCCTGGGAGCCCACTGCCTGGATTCAAATCCTTTCCACATGGGTGACCCCTTTCCTCAACCATCGAATGGGGAGAAGAATGACTTCACAGGCTGATGTGTGCACTGGATGAACTTACGTGGTTCATTCATCTCAAGTGCGTAGAACAGCATCTGGCACTCAGTAAGCCCTCAGCTAACAGTAGCCATTATTATCCTTCCCATCATTTATCATTCGGTGGATGCCAGCCACTGTGCCAAGCACCTCTTCACATCTCAGGCCTCGAAACGGCTACATTAAGTCACTGCTGCAATCACCGGGCCACACGTGAGAAATTAAACGGCTCATCCAAGGGCCTGTGGGTTGAGTAAAGATTGTCAGGACTTGACTGATCCCAAAGCTGCTGTTCTTAATCCATGCATGATACCCCTTTAGAACCTGGGCCCAGCAGGCATGGGAAGACTAATCAGATGCTCTTGCTGAAGGAGCTGTCTTCATGAGATCGGTGCACACATGGCCATTCTCACAGGGGCACAAGCCCAGGGGTGGCCGCTCCCTCTTTAGACTCAGCTGGACAGTGATTTCTCAGTCAAGATGCTGGTTTGGTGAGACGTGGTCCTCACCTGATGGTTCCTAACATGGGAGCCTCTCTCTCTCACTTATATCCAGGTTCAGGGCCAAGTGGGGCTCTACCACCTGCCCCCAAGTGCCCAGTACTCCGGACCACTCTGCCCCAGGGCCCCCTCTCCAGCCACCCTCGTGGTCCAGGCTGGGAACCCCTCTCCTCCTTTTCCACCTCTGCTCCCATTCCCCTCATCAAAGCCTTCTCTGAGCTCCAGGCCTAATGAGTTCATTCATGTTGAACAGTCCTAATGACTGTGTCCTATCCAAAGGGGTTTGCATTTTAACTGGGCTGTGCCTTGAGCGAAAGGAATAAAAGGCTAATGGTGGAACTTCAGACACCAGGACCAGCAGCAGAAAAAATAATTGAGGCAGGGGTGCCTGTCTGGCATGGTGCAACTGCCCAGCCCATTTCCACTGCCGGTCAGGTGTGTCCTACCCCGGCCCTTGCGGGTGATGACAGCCTTATCCTATGACACAGAAGAAGCCAGTCTGTGGCTTGGGTGATGCTGTTCTAAGGCAGGCAGAGGTTTTTCCACGTGGCATGTGGGGCAAGTTAGGCAACTTGCTATAGCAACGTGCTCTGGGATTCCAAACAGGATGACACAGAGAAGTGGTTCCTGCCTCCGCAGCCGGGGCTAACGGCCGTCTTCCCCCAGAAGCATCACTAAGCTGGGTCAGGCTGCCAGAAATCCTGGCCCTGAAGGTTTCTACAACCTATTTCTTCGTAGATTGGGAGGACTGGGCTTCAGGAAGGCCATGGGAAAATCATGAAATGAACAAGTGGGTGCAGCTCCTGACAGTCTGCAAAGAGCACTCCCATATGTCTGTTCTATCCATCAGGATAGGCCAGGTGAGGCCAGAGGCCCTGCCAGAGCTGCTATGGGCTTTAGGTAGATGGGGAAAGTGGGGCTCTTAAAGTTTGAATGATTTCCCCTGATTCTCCCAAGATCACTGAGAACTCAGGGGCAGGTGTTCTGGCCAAAGGTGACATTAAGAACCCAGTTTGCTGTTCCCATCAGAGAAACTTGAGAAAGCAATGTTGCAGCCAAAGGAATGAAGTTCTAATGGTATATTTTCGTCATCTGTGGCAGGCAGGTAGGACAAGATCATTGAAACCATCCTCTGTAGACCTCTAGGAGTGTCCCCCAATGTCCACATCCTCCCTCTCAGCCTGGCCCATCCCAGGCCTTCAGACCACCACCGCCTCCCCTGCCAGAGAGAAAGCCACACCCCAATGCCCAGCTCCCCTCCTTCTGACACTGCTCTTTCGTAGTCTCTGATATCCAGTGATTGTTGGCAATCACAAAGCCCTATAAATAATTTATAGACAGAGCTCCTCCCTGAGTTACCACACATGCAGGACCAGCTATATAATCTGTGGGTCCCAATACAAAGTGAAAACGCAGGGCTCCTTGTTTAAAAATTAAGAATTTCCAGGTGGCCACAGGAGAGCGTTAAACCAAGTGGAGGCCCTTCTGAGTGTGGAACCCGGAGCAGCTGCCCAGCTATGAAGCTGGCCCTGCTCACGTGGTTGTCCCTACAATTTGGCAGGGAGGCACCATGATCCCATTTTACAGATGAAGAAACTGAGCGGCTTGTCCATTTGGCCAACAGGTACTGAGCACCCACTATACCCCAGGCACAGCCAGGTTCCGGGATGCCACAGCCTCGCCCTCAGGGAACATGTGGGGGAGGGAGGGCACAATCACACACAGTTCACAAGGCACACGGAATTCAGAAGATGCTTCCATCTTCACTTACTGCCCCAAGACCATTTTGAGAAGTTACCTGGGTGAGGGGAACCTTCAAGCATTTGGCATTGGGCTCTGGATAGTCACCTTTGTGACTACAGGAAGCCCAAACTTGAAGTCGCTGGCCTTTCTGCAGCTGCAGGTGTTTGTACTGCTGTGGTCCTGCTGGGCTAGCACTTCTAAGTAAGGGGCCCCTTTACCTGCCCACCTCGGCCTCCCCTCCTGGTCTATCGTGGAATTGCAGGCGATCAGTAAATCCGGTGATGACCGAGAATAATGGTGTAAAACAAAACCTCTGCCCAGTCCCCACCCCAGACCATGCCATCACTGTCCGTGGTGGAGCCCAGCATTGGTATTTCTTTAAAGCTCCCCTCTAACTCTAATGGGCAGCCAAGGCTGAGAATGACCGATGTCGTCTAAACCTGACCCCCAACCAAGCAAAAGAGAAAACGCCATCCAGGGAAGGCAAATTATTTGCTCAGGGTCACACAACAATTATTGGCAAAGCCAAAGTTCTCCTGACTCAGTCCTTCCGGTCCCCCTCCCCATCCTGAAGCTGCGCAGGGTTCGCAGCCAGGCTGGGCTGGAGACACAGCTTGGAGTCTGATTTGAGAGGCTGAGTGCAAGGTGGAATTTTGGAGTAAAAGTTGATAGTTGAAGGGTTACTCATTGGTGACCCAGTCTGTGTCCCGCTAAGGCCATAAGCTATTGATGACTGTGTGGTCCCAAGTGAAGACCCAGGAAAAATAGAGAAGGGCTACAGGGACTGATTTGGCAGAGGATCTTGGTCAGAACTGCCCCCAGAAAGACGCAGCAGCACAGAAGGTTGGGGGAAGTAGGTGTCCAGCAGGTATTGGACCAAGCCCACTAGGGTCATTCCAGCCCTGTGATTGTGGGCCCTGCTGAAGCTGTTGAATGTTCGGGTGAAGGAAGTGCCTGTCGGGGTGGGGAAGGGATGCTCCATCACGGAGAGAGAGGAGGGCCCTGGGAATTAACTGAGTCCCCAGTCCAAACTCAGGTGTCATTGTGCCTCTAGCCCCAATCCATCCAGACTTTTCTCAATAAAAGCCAGAGTGAGGAGAAAACACAGGCTGTGTTGTGTAGTCACTCCCCTGTTTAAAACCCTCAATGGGTCCTGGCCAGTTTTTCTCAGTGGTTAGAGCAGCCGTGGGCAAACTACGGCCCGCGGGCCGGATCCAGCCGGTTTGAAATGAATAAAACTAAAAAAAAAAAAGACCGTACCCTTTTATGTAATGATGTTTACTTTGAATTTATATTAGTTCACACAAACACTCCATCCATGCTTTTGTTCCGGCGCTCCGGTCCAGTTTAAGAACCCATTGTGGACCTCGAGTCAAAAAGTTTGCCCATCCCTGGGTTAGAGCATCAGCCCGGCCCCCAGACTGAAGGGTTGGGGATTCGATTCTGGTCAAGGACGCATTCCTCGGTTGTAGACTCGATCCCCCATGTGGGTCAGGACCTGTGTGGGAGGCAACCAATTGATGAGTCTCTCATCACATCGATGTTTCTCTCTATATCTCTCCCCCTCCCTTCCACCCTCTCTAAAAAATCAATGGGAAAAAAATATCTTCACATCTCCTAATGGTCTCTGTGTCTCTGGCTCGCACAGTGTCAGACATAGTAGGTGCTCAATTGCTATGTGTTGAATGAATGTAGACAGAAAGTAGACAGAAAGATCATTAAGGTCAATAAAAATGTCTTATATTTCTTTTTACATGCACCCCTCAGGAGGTCCCAGTACAATAGACTGTATGAACCAGACCCTGTGCTAGGTGCTCTGGGGCATAAGATAAGTCCTGTTCTTTAAGAAGTCTATGGTTTAGTAGTAGGAGAGAAGATCCTTGGATAAATAACTCTAATCCAAGGGTGCGGGGAGGTGTAATAAAGGCTGTAGGAGAGCTATAGACAAAAGACTCTTGGATTTGAGAGATGAGAAAGAGATTATTTGTGAGTGCAGGAAGGGTAGAGGCTGTATCTGGGCAAACAGCCTGATGTTTGTTCAGCAGGATGCTGAGTATGCGCTGTGGGGACCTGCCAGAACGAACAGTAGGCTGAGACTGCTGAGAGAGGACCACATGCCAACTAAGGCATTTGGATTTGCTTTTTAGTCCTCACCCGAGGATATGCTTAAAGAGGAAGGGGGAGAGAGAGACATCGATGTGAGAGAGAAACATCGATTCATTGTCTTCCGTACATGCCCTGACCTGGGATTGAACCCGCAACCCAGGTATTGCCCTGACCAGTAATTGAACTGGCAACCTTTAGGTGCATGGGATGATGCTCAACCAACTGAGCCACTCTGGCTGGGCAAGGCATTTGAATGTAGCACCTGGGGAGCCATTGGAGGTCTTTGAGGGAGGGTATGGCATGTTCTAATATGTGTTTTGAAAAGCTTCAGGGTGGTGGGGGGGATGCCACAGGACAACACCTGGGAACAGGTGGAATGATGACACGGGCACCGCAGTGACCCGGGCAAGAAGCCGCCGGAGCCTGCAGTGAAGGCAGTGCGCTGAAAAAGAAGTATAACTGTGAGAGGCAGAATGGAACAGGGCCTGGTCGCCAGGAAAGGAAAGGAGGCTAGGAGGCCAGAGGGCGGTGCCACTGACCTGAAGACAAGGAGGCTTGAGGAGAGGGAGGTCGAGTCAGTCTGGACATGTTAACTTTGCAGGGTTCTTGGGGCAGGCGGTGGTGGCCCTCGGGTAATGGAAATGTTGGCCGGAGCTTGGAAGCGAGCCTGTCACATACCCGTGCCTTGGTGACATGCAGGCCTGAGTGAGAGGGAGCCCCCGGGCATGGGGCCTCCTGTCCCTCCATCCCCTTTCCAAGCCCACAAGCAATGATTCATGCCCCAAACTTAAAGAAAACCCAGGTTCTGATTTTAAAAGCCTTTCTGAGCAGAAGCAACCAGTGAGAGGGCCAGGCCAGACCACAAGCTAAACAGCTGTGGAATGTGCTTGCTGCTGATGAGGCCAGCCAGGGGCAGAGGCGCGGGCAGGCTCCGCAAGAGGCCCCACCGGTTGTTCTGAATGTGTCCAAATTGTCACCCAGATTGTCCCTGCTCTTTTCTCCCTTTTCAGCCAGGATCTGCCTATGTCCTAACACATCTTAACACTGGCCCCTCCCCCAGCCCACCCAGCCTGTCAGTTCCACTGGCCCCACATCCTCCTCCATGTGAAAGTTCTGGCCTGCCATCCAGCTTCCCACCTCTGCTCAGCAGGCAGGGGTCTGGGAGCTACCGGAAAGGGGAAGGGGGGGAGGGGGGGCCAGAAAGGCTCCTATGGCTTGTGGCAACAGTCACCTACTGATCTCCCTGCATCTGCCCTTGTCCCCTGGAGGACCTTCCACCCAGTAACCAGAGGGATGCTGCTAGAATGTAGGGCAGATCATGTCATGTCCCTCCTCTGCTCCAACCCCCCTAGGACTCCCTTTCCTGCTCTGAGTAAGAGGTCCTGTGTGTCTGGCTCCCTCTGCCTTCCTGACCTCATCCTCCACTCCTGCCCCCCTTGCTCATTCTGTTCCGCCCACAGTTTCCGGAATGTTCTTCAAACATATCAGCCACCTTGGGCTTTGCATTTGCTGTTCCTTCTGCCTGGAATGCTCTTCACCAAAGAGCCTCTCTACTTCTTTCCGGTCTTTACTCCGGCATCACTATCTCATCGGGGCCTTTCCGACACCCCTGACTAAAATTTTAACCTCCCCCTTCTTTAGTCTCGCTGAGGTATTTCTCATAAGTAGGCATTGTTACCTACTTATTTATCCACCTTATTTATTGGCTGTCTCCTCCAACAGAATGTAACCATGAGAGCAAAGATTCTTTTTTAAAGATATATATATTTTATTGACTTCAGAGAGGAAGAGAGAGAGAGAGAGAGAGAGAGAGAGAGAGAGAGAGAGAGAAATGTCAATGATGAGAGTGAATCATTGATCGGCTGCCTCCTGCACCCCCTATGGGGGACTGAACCCGAAACCCAGGCATATGCCCTGATTGGGAATTGAACTGTGACCTCCTGGTTCATAGGTCGACGCTCAACCACTGAGCAACGCTGGCTGGGCAAGAGCAAAGATGCTTGTATGTTGTGTTTACCTATGTGTCCCAGGATCCAGAGCAGTGCCAGCCAGAGTCAGCTAGTAATAAGTAGTTGTGGAATGAATTAATTAATAAAAATCTCACCCCGGCCTGGCCTGCAACAGCCTGCAATCCCACTAATTAATCCCCTTTGCGATTAGCATCACTCTCTCTCCAGTCACCTTTCTTGAGACACCGTTCCCCTAGGTGGGCACGCGTTCAGTCCTGACACTTCTGGCTTTCTTTCCAGACAAAAAGAGGCTTCTGACAGTTGAGGTGGGCAGGGCAAGGAGGACTGCGGAGGGGGGAAAGGGGCTTCAAGGGAGGAAGGCCTTGAAAGGGGCAAATCGGGTAACAGCAGGCAGCCCAGGCTGGCCCAGCGGGCCCTATGCTGTTCAGTGTTATTTACTGTGACTCAGAAACACAAGGAGATGTGGGAAAGGCCTTGTTTTACACAGTGCAAACCTAGGTATACAATGGGACTTCCCAGAAAACGAGGGGCGTGGAGCAGAAGTTTAAAATGCCTCGTTTCCCACAGAAGGGTGGTGATTCAGACATATCCATGTACCAAAGAACACGGCCATGTCATTTAGTACCCCAGAGGAGCTGGCAGTGTCCAGAGAAGATGACAGGGCTGAACAGTAGACCCCAGGTTATGATCCAATCCCTGGGAACCACCAGACCAGAATCTGCCCTGGTGGTGTGGGAGATGACAGGAAACCCATTATACAGGTAGAGAGACTGAGTGTCCTCCATATAAGGTTCATTAGAGGGTCATGTTCCACTGACACGGCACTTGAATACTGGCCCTGATACTCACTAAGTGTGTGACCTTGGGCAGGTCACTTCCTCTCTTTAAAATGTGTAATTGAAATTATAACGCCTATGTTGTAGGATCAGTATGAAAAATTATAAATAATACTGATTACCACACAACATGTCTGGCAAGGATGAAGTGCTCAGTAAGTGTTCATTTATTGCATGTAGCAACAGTAATACTTGCTAACATTCCCCGAGGGCTTCCACACATCGGGCTTTGTTCTAAGCACTCATCTTCTCCATGATCCTGATCCTATAAGAAGGTACCATTTCCCCCATGTAAGAGATGAGGAGCCTGAGGTATGTAGAAGTTAAGTAACTTACCCAAGATCACCCAGGCGATGAAGTCACGTAGGGTCTTGACACTGCCTCAGAGTCTGGCTCTGCTCAGCCTGCTGGGCGGTAAAATAGCTATAAAGTAATCCACACAGGACAGTTCATGGCTGATAGAATATTAGACCTATCCCACCCCTTACTGATTTTTAAAGGAATCAACCATGACTTGGCTCAAATGGATCAATCTGGGCCAACCCTGAATGTTACAGATGTGGAAACCAAAGCCTGCGGCTAGATGACATCTTCCACTAGCTGGACCCTTCAAGCCTAGAGTAATGAAAAGCCCTGGGCTCCAGATGACAACCTCTGGGTCAAGTTCAGGCTCCAACACTAAATCTGAGTGAGTCATGGAACCTCTTAAGACTTCCACTTAATCACTTTTAAAATAAATGTTTGGCCTTTCTGATTCCAAAAGCTCTTTGGGGCTATGCTCCCATGCTTCCATGAACATTCCCTGAGCCAGAGCCTAGACTGGCTCGTGTAACGTGAGAAAGAAGTTGACAACAGGGACTCTGTTTTAAAATAACTTCATCTAGCGCATGGGTGGACCAGTGCACAGTTGACTCTTCCTCATCCACAGGCCCATGAGGAGTCGTGGGGCCCAGGGGCCTCCTGAGAGGCCTCAGTACCAAGTATCTGGCTGGAAGGGAACTGGAACCCTGAACCCTGAAGGAAGTGGCCATCCTTGGCTTGCATTCCTGCAATGAGAGAGAGCTCAGCACCTCACAAGGCAGGCCTTTGTTTTCCAGCAAAGACAGATGGAGTCATGAGCCCTTGATTCTTCTAAAGACCTAAAATTGGCAGTAGACATGTGGGATAGTTTTGAAATCATGAGTAACTGCCATATACCAAAAACCAGAGAGCTTCTGCATAGCCCTCAGGGAACCAAAACACTTCCACTACCCAGTATCCTCCATCCCCACCAAGCCTAGCCAATAGCATCCAACTAATCTTGGGTTCTGTTGGGCTCTGTGTAGCCAGAGAACTTTTCAGATGGGTGTGGGTGTATCCACTGTAGGGCGGGCACTGTACGCTTGGAAGGGAAGGGCCCCCACAATTCCTTTTTTTAGTTTGCATTCAAAAACCAGGGGCAGACAGGCACAGCAGTTCTCCGGGTCCTCACTGCCCTACTTCCTCTCCTCCGAGGGAAAGCCCTGCCACAAATTGCATATGCTGAGCCTTGTCTTGCTCTTTGCCCAAACACTCCCTGGGCTGGGACTAACCCCGGATGCACAGGGCTCTTGATCCACACACCCATGACAAGCAGAAAATAATCTTAGGAGATGGAAAACCAAAACCAAGCTGTCTGAGTTCTTTGAGCTGGTTAGTATGCCAGGAAAGGGAGGGACTCACTGTCCAACTCGGCTCCCTTTGAATGGCCAGTGGCCAGGATCAGAGTGGGCAGAGCTGCCACGTACAGCTATGCAGGCTGTGCACCGTATAACTCAGTCAACTGCAATGTAAACAGCACCCTCTGCAGTTGTGTGATATAATGCAGTGACCCAGGAGTCAGAGGTAAAGAAGGTGGAAACAGTGTACATAAAGGGGCTTCATCAAATCTTATTCAGGAACTTAGAGATAGAACATCTAGTCCAGTTTTTCTGTCTCTTTTAACAAATGCACATTGAGTACCTATGTGTGTTAGGCATTATTCTAGATGCCCAGGGAAAAGTAGGGAAGACAGACAGATCCAATCACTTCCAGAGGAGTTCTGGTAAATGTTGAACAACCCCTTCTGGCTCTTGGGATGGGGTCGGGAGAGTCCTTATGTGTAACACTTGCCAATTACCATGGTGTAAATCCTCCCATCATGGTTAATTTATAGGCACCGGCATGACATCACTGAATGGGAAGATTGCACACAGTCGGCTCCGTGAGCCGGGTCCAGCACCCCACTGTTCCTTCCCTTGGATCTTTAGCTTCAGGGTAGAGGAGTCAGTGTCTAAGCGAGCTTTTAACCATCTGTCATTATCTTTCATTGTAAAAGAAATAAAGAAGATGCTTTGAGGGAGAATAATGGGTTCTCCATGCACAGTAAGGGAAGATTTCTCCAAGGCCCCAACATTAAAACCGGGGGTTGAGATGGGGCTGGCAGAGCAAAGATCTCGGGGAAGAATGTTCCAGGCAAAGGGCCTGGAGGTGGGAAGCGCTTGGTGTGTTTGAGGAGCAGGGGAGAAGGCAGTGTGGCTGGAAGTAGAAAGTGATGAAGGTCCTGACACAGGAGCGGGCAGATCCTGCAGGGCCTTGTGGGCCCTGGGGAAGGATCTGGAATCTCTCCTAAATGCAATGGTAGGACCCCAGAGCATTTTAAGAAAAAAAGTGCCAGGTTCTGATTGGAATTTTTAAAGGATCACTCTGGCTGCTGTGGAGAGCATAACTTGGAGCTGAGCAAAAATAGAACTGAGGGGCCAGTTAGAAGTCCAGGCACAAAAGGATGAAAAGAACTTGGGCCCTAACCGGTTTGGCTCAGTGGATAGAGCATCAGCCTGCGGACTGAAGGGTCCGGGGTTCGATTCCGGTCAAGGGCATGTACCTTGGTTGCGGGCACATCCCCAGTAAGGGGTGTGCAGGAGGCAGCTGATCGATGTTTCTCTCTCATCGATGTTTCTCTCTGTCCCTCTCCCTTCCTCTCTGTAAAAAATTCAATAAAATATATTTTTTTAAAAAAGAAAGAAAAGAACTTGGTCTGGGTGCTGTCAGAAGAAACAAAGAATGGGCACATTTAGGTGGAACTGAGGGGTAGAACCTGCAAGACTTGCAGGCAATGAAGTGAAGTCCTGGGGAAGGGCTTCCACGCTTCTGACTTGAGCCATCAGGTGGGTGGCAATGCTGAGTCCCGAGACAGAGAGACTTGGGGAAAGCCAGTGTGGAAGGGAAAACCTAGGGCGCCTTTTTGGTCCTAGGAAGTGTGAGATGCTATGAGACATCCAAGTGGAAATGTCCTGTGGGCAGCTGGGTGTTGGCCGTGGGGCTCAGAGGGCAGGTCTGAGCTGGCTGGGTGTGATCTGGGTTCCCTGGAGCCTGGGCCACTGGAGGTGAAGGCAGCCGTCCAAGGCTGGGCATGCTCAGCCAGATCCTATAGGTGTACATGTGTGGTCACATGTCTTGAATCCAGTTTTCCACACAGCTTGAGGGCTGTGCGGGGGCGGGGCAGTCTAATTGATCAAGACTTTATTGCACATTAAATGAACTTACAACACAGAGATTCCTGCTATCAATATTGGTATGTTTTCATGTCCTTCATGGAAGCTCTTAAAAGCTTAAGGAGAGCGGTCCATTTTGATCACTTTCCCTACTTGGAAAAAAGGGTAAATGATGTAAGGCAGAAAAATGCACTGGCTTTCATGAAATTGTAAGTCTTTTTCTTAAAGGAGGTGAGCCACATGTTCTCTGAAGGCGGGAGATGGCTGTCGAAGGCTGGGAGCAAAAACAATGTTAATGACAGCAAATTTCAACTTGGTGTTTGCTGTTTTCAATTTTTAGGTCTGTTTTTCATGAGCTAGACATCTGCTTAACCAGCACATTGGCAAACATCTGGTTTCTTTATTTAAAAAAATTTAAAGGGCAGCCCTGGCTCTCCCAACTCTTGCTCCTTCTTTCCATCTCCCCTCTCGGGATGTTTAGGCCAGTGTCTCCCTTCCAGCTGGCACCCCACCTGCCCCAACAAGCATTTGTCTCCTCCACAACCCCCAGCGATGGGGCCCTCACTGCTCCAGCAGGCTGCTCAGCCCGGGTCTGATTGTTTCTGATTTAGAGAATTCTTCCTTATATGAGGTTGCAAATGCTGCAGAGAATTGAGGGGACAATGTGATAAGACACTCATTAGCAAGCATTTGTCTATCAAGCACAAAATAGGACTCCAAGGGAGCAGACTTTTTTTTTTTTAATGAGACAAGGAAACTGAAATCTGGGAGAAAGGTAGGCCAGCCAGGGCGGGGTGGGAGGTAGGGGGAGCTCCAAGGTGGTCAGCACCCAACGTGTATCATAGGCATGACAGGGCCTGGCTAGAGAAAGCAGAGGGTAAATTGGCAGGGCCATTGGTAAAAGGAAAATTGTCCTGTGATCCATCTGCTTAGGCCCTTCTTGGAGGAATATCTAGTTAATCCAATAAGCTCATCCTTGTTTGTTCATTCATTCACTCATTCATGTGTTTGTCCTGTCAACATGGCAGAGAGCCTCCTGTGTTACAGACACTGTGCAGGCAGGACACGGAGATGAGGAGGGACGGAGCCCCCTTGCTGGCGCTCTCAGAGCAGCTCCCTGCCAGAGCAGCAGAGGGTGGGGCTAGGGACACACTAGTTCCCAAATGAGATCATTTTCGGAGACATTTCCAAAGAAACGAGTGTTGTGCTCATGCCGTGGGGAGGGTGACGCCTTTCCACGGAAGCCTCCACACTAATCCCCTCTCCCTTCCCTTCTCCGTCCAAACTGGGGTTACAGCTGGTCCTTCCGATGGAAAGCACCTCCGTCCCCGAAACCTTCCTGTCTCTGGACTCCTCTTGTCATTACCCCTCCCATCCTGGCCACTCTGGCCAATCCTTTGGCCATGCATGTGCATACACACACACACACACACACACACACACGTACACCCAGTGAGCCCTGTCCTGACCTGCAGGAGGCCAGGGGAGCCAAGGATACGAGAATCCATGCAGACACAGTTCTGTCCAGCAGAGAGAAGGAAGGGGACGGATGGTGGTCGCTGCCGATCTTCATGGTTGGATGAATGCAAGGCAGGATGGACTCCATGGTGTTTCTTTCAGAGAAAAGGGCAGTGGGATAATGACCAGTTCCCAGAGAGACACGAACTGACATCCAGAGAATAATCGTTTTGCAAAGAAGATGCTGATGAGTTGATTAGAGGAGCTAGAAAATGGGGTGGTCTTTTGCAAGAGTAAAGAGAAGGGACCCTCCCTCTCCTGGGGAGACCCGAGTTTGGGCAAGCTTTCTGGGAAGCAGGGCATGATGGTAAGAACTGGATTGGCATCAGAGCCTCCAGTTCTGGCCGGGGGCAGTTTCTGCTGGATGCTGAGCCGTTGGGGGCAAGCGGGAGGGTGTTGCCACCACTTTCATAAGTGGCCTGAAGCTGAGGGGCACGTGCGTTGAACCCTCGTGCTGGAGGGGTGGGAGGGAACGGCCTCGGTCCTGAGAGCCCATCTACTAGAGACCTGCAGGGGCAATGACAGCTCCTCCCTTCCCAAGGGAGAGGGATTTGTAAAGTTATCCAAAGGAGAAGGGACCCACAACATCCTGACTGGGAAGGTCTTTAGAACACCTCGCCCAGCCTCCTCATTTTCTAAAGGGGAAAGTGAGGTCCAGAGAGAAAAACTATCTTGTTCAAGGTCCCACCCGTCCTAATGGCAGAACCCAGAAGGAATCCAGGTCCCCCTCACCCAGACTTGTCTACCTGCCACAGCCGTCCTAGCTCTCAGGAAGTGGGCATGGTATTCCCATGTCCCCTTTTCTGCGTCCTAGAACTAGTTGTCCTAAGGTGAGGAGCCCATCCTCTGGCCTTTGACCTTGGTGATGGTCCTCCAGCCACTTCTCCCCACTGCCTCCATTCCTAGAAGATTAGGGAGAGGAGTCTCCATCATTTTAGGGCCACATAGTCATGTGCTCAAGGAGCCAGTGCACACAGCCTGGTGTCCACAATTTTTGAAATAAGAGTGGTCTGGAGGGAACCGTGGTGCCCCTGCCCACTTGCTCTAAGTCTTGCTGAGGTCTTAGCAGCACCGTCCAGCTCCAGGGCAGAGCTTGGCTTTCCTGGAAAGGTGACCACATGGCCTGGACCCCCACCCAAGCCTCAGTTCCTCTGACATCTGGGTGTGCCTGGACCACAGTCAGGGAAAGAGAACCCTGAGGCCCGTTCTCCATGGTCCAAGCAAAGTGAGAGGCAGCTGGACGCGGATAAAGCAGAGCTTTCGATGACGGGTTTCTTCTATCCTTCCCTTTGGCTCAGGAATGCAAAATATGATCATTGTTGCCTGGAGAGTTCCCTTCTTAAATGTGTTTGGCTCCAACCAGTGTTAAGATGAGTTTGCATTCCTCCACACGGCTTGGCCTCCAATTCCAAACTGTTTGCAGAGACTCGAGACAGATGCTTACACGCCGACAACTAGAAGCTGGCTATGAGTTTGGCTAAGAGAGCCTTTCAGACATGTGCTGGGGCCGGGCTGTGGGTGCCAGAGAGCTTGAACCCTCTCGTTTTACAGATGAGTAGACTGAGGCCCCATCTGGAGAGGCCTCATGACTCTCCATGGACTCATGGCCAAGTTAGTGACAAAGCTGAGATTAGAACCTAGATCACCCGTGTTGGTGCAACCTTCTCTCAGCTTCACTTCTGGCTCTGGTGGCTTGCAAACGTGCCTCTTGGCCCAACCATGCCACGTGGTGTAGATTCTGAAGACCATAAGTCATGTCTTATCCAACTTCGTGTCCCACTGCCCAGCATGGACATAGCTATTGAGTGTAAGGACTGTAGAGGAGGGTTAGACAGGAGTGGGGTGATTAAAGATGGGCATGAAGCCCTAACTGGTTTGGCTCAGTGGATAGAGCATTAGCCTGCGGACTGAAAGGTCCCAGGTTCAATTCCAGTCAAGGCCGTGTACCTTGGTTGCGGGCACATCCCCAGTAAGGGGTGTGCAGGAGGCAGCTGATCGATGTTTCTCTCTCATCGATGTTTCTAACTCTCTATTCCTCTCCCTTACTCTCTGTAAAAAGTCAATAAAATATATTTAAAAAAATAAAGATGGGCATGAAGAAAAGCTGGTGACCTTGGGCAAATCCCCACCCCTCTCCTAGCCTTAGTTCTGTCACTTATAACAAGGGTCTTAAACCCAATCAAGTGATTCTCAATCTATGTTCCAGGACACCTTAGTGGTCCAAGGAAGTGTCTTAGGACGGCCACTGGGGGTGTGCCACTGGGGCTACGCCTTGTCCTCTATCCCTAACCCCAACCTCAACTTTTTGTGTCAGCTTTTCATGCATTGAATTTGTTCAACAAGGTGGGCTCACTGCAGAAAAACAAAGTTTGGAGCAAGCTGGATCATGTGATCTCTAAGATCCCTGATTGCTCTTAAAAAGAAAATCCTAATAAGTTACCCCTCCCTGATAACAGATTTGCCACATACCGTCTTTGACCCAGTGGTTAATGTCAGGGGCAGGGATGGGGGGATGGAGGGACAAGTTCACGCCCCCTGGTATTTGGGTGAAGAGAGAATGAGGTACAGGAGGGCCCTCATGCTATGGAGGCTCTATTACTGCAAAGAGCCTGCTCCTGAACCAAGAATCGATGCTGGGGGTCTGTCTGTATGTCTGTGCTCTGTGTCTGCCATTCTGTGTCCTGATGAGGCAGGACAGCTCATCTCTAAGGCTCAGTGTGTGGCTCAGGTAGGAGAGCTCATAACCTGCTTGCTGGGTCACACTGCTCTCTGACAGGCAAGGTCCAGGCCTAGCCCTGCCTCAAGTAAGGCTTCCCCATGAGCTCTCAGGAAGCAAATGTTTAGTTCACTATCCCAGAAACCACAAGTCCCCACAGATCCCCAGTCTCTCTTCTCCTTCTGTCTTTGTCCAGTCACTCTTTGAAATTGATTCTCCTTTCCCCAATTGTCCATCATTTAAGAGTTAGACTATATCAGTTACCAAATGCTGTAATAATGCTGTATAACAAACAATCACCCCCAAATCTGAGTGACAAATAATTATTTAGTTCACATGCCTGGGGGCAGCTGGGCGTAGCTGACCCAAGCTCTGCTGGTCTCATGTATCTGGGATGGCTGACCTCAGCTGGGACAGCTCTGCTCCGGTGTCTCTCACCCTTTCCCTGAGATCCGTGGCCTCGCCTGAGCAAGCATCGCTCACATTCACGTCAGAAGTGCAGGTGAGCAGGTAGAGACAAACACAGTGTCCTAAGACCTCGGCTTAGAACTTTCATTTCTGTCGCATATGGCCCAGCCCAAAGCCAGGTAGGTGTGGGAGGATCGACTCTGCCCTGTTAGTGAGAGGAACTACGAAGCTGCCTGGCAAAGGGTGTGGGTGCAGAGGAGACAAGAACTGGGACGAACAGTGCGGTCTGGCGAGGGACCCTGATTCCATACCCCAGCTCTGCCACCTACTAGATATGTGACAGGGGGCAAGTCACAAAACCTGTGCTCCGTGTCCTCATTTCAAAAATAGGGACCATCACAGGACTGTCCTGAGGAGTAAACGAGTTAATACATGGAACAATCTTGTACATGATGCTCAGCAGTGTTGTTAGTTGTTGGTAAGTAGAGCTGAATTTGCTACTTTAACACATTTTACTGTGTCCCAAACCCTGTTGTGGGAATGAAGAGATCAATGAAATCCAGTCCTGGTCCTCACATAGTTACCAGGTCTCCTATGAGGGCAGCAGGTGCCAAGGGCAGAATCCCACTTCTCCCCAGAGCCGGAGGCAACCTGAGCCCAGACCTCCTCTCCAGTGAGGCTTTTCCCCTCTGCTGGCTGGAAGCTACTCCAATGAGGGAGGACATCTCTTCTTTCATGTCATTAGCGCCTATTACAGGGGCCTAGACTGGGACCCTCGGGCCTCATCAGCAACGCCCCCAAACCTGCCTGTCTTTGCAACAGTGGCCTCAGGGCAACGGGAGAGATGGCTGGTGGCAGCAAGAGCCACCACCTTGTGTGAGTTCCCCAGGCAGGGGGCAGCGATGCAGGGGGCAGCTGAAGCTCAGTCCTCTGAAGCTCATTCTGTCTCACTTTGGACTGTTTTCTTTTTTCTCCCATAGCAGCAGGAGGTCCACTTACCATTTCTTTTTGCTTAGGGCAGTTTCAGGGTCTTTTTTCCCCACCCCAATCCCAAGCCAATCTGTGATTTGCTTTTAGATGTGAAGATTCTTGGGGCCCAAGTCAAACTGGGAAGGGGGAGATAAAACCAGAGAGTTTGGGTAATATTTCAGCCTCCCTCTCCCCCATCCCAGGTCCCGCCATCCAAGGAAAATGAAAGCTTTTGCTTACACAGGTGCGTCTGCCACAGAGAGCTGAGCTGAGAAGTAGCGAGGGCTGCTAAGGGCTGTTCACTCTTAGGGTCCCAGAGTGGCTTCCTCTTGCTGTCAGCTCAAGTCTGGTGCTCCATCCAGACCTGCAAGGCCCTCAGGACTCTGGCTGGTCTTTCTGGCAGACCTTGGTGTGATCAGTTCTCTAGCAAGTGGGATCTGAGGGTGTGGGACCCACGATGGGGGAGTTTTTAAGAAGAAAGGGCGACCCAGCCTGTGTTGCTCAGTGGTTGAGCATCAGACCATGAACCAAGAAGTCACCGGCTTGATTCCCAGTCAGGGCACATGCCCATGTTGCTAGCTTGGTCACCAGTGTGGGGCGTGCAGGAGGCAGCCCATTGATGTTTCCCTCTCATCAATGTTTCTATCTCTCTCTCCCTTCCTCTTTCTCTAAAATCAATAAAAACATATTTTTAAAATAAAAAGAAGGAGAAGGGGTGGGAGGAGGAGCACAAGCCTGAGGGAGACCACCACAGGGAGGAACTTAAGTGGCTGAGGGGTTGGGAGCTGAAAGGAGTAAGGAAGGCTTGATGATGGCAGGCAGCGTGGGGCAGGATGAATGAGACCTCAGAGTTCCTCCCTGCCACTTCCTAGCTGTGTGACTTTGGCCTAAAGCTATCTGCCTTCTTTGTGCCTCAATTTCCTCGCCTATAAAATGAGAATAATAATATGCTTACTTCAAAAGGTTGTTGTGAGGATTAAATAAATTTGGAACAGTGCTTGGTACCTCACCCTCAAGGAGCCTGGCAGGAGGGCGGGGTAGCCGGGCAGTGCCTGATAGACCACCCAGGCAGGCTCCTTTGTTCTCCTTTCCCTGGCTTCCCATTCACACTAGCCATTCCTAGCACCACCTGGGCCACCTCACCAATCCCTGCGCATTGCCCTTAAGGTCGATCCAGAAGCCCCCTGACACCCCAGCCACCGCCGTCCCTCCTCCTCCAACAGTCACTGCACCCCGGTTTCAGCGTTGCACTTCCTCACAGAGGGTTCCATGGGCCACCGTCCAAGCTGGTAGTCTCCACGCTCTCTTGTCCTGCTTCCCCCTCAGCGTGTTCCAGACCAGCCCCGGCTCAGCGTTGGGTCCAGCAATGAGTAAACAGACCCCATCTTGCCCTCACGATCCCCCTCCTGATGGGGAGATGGCAGTAATCAAATGATCACGACTGTTGTGTATAATTACTAACTGTGATAAGAACAGGCAGGGTCACCAGTCCCCTGTCAGTGAGGTGTGAGGGGTGATGAGATCCTTAGACAAGGCCCGGCATAATCGGGTCAAGGAGGCTTCCTAGGGGAGGAGGGAAGGATGTGACATTTGTGTTGCGATTTGAAGGTGATGAGAAGTTCATCAGAGATGTTCAGGCAAAGGAGGCAGCACGTGCAAGGGCCCCAAAGTGGGAGGAAGCGAGGTGCATCCGGGGCGCAGGAAGGGGGACCCTGGTGCCTGGACCACAGGGAGCCAGAGGAAAGCTCACCCAGGGCCGAGGAGGCCGAGGAGGGCCTTGAGCCACATGGAGATTTGGACTTTCTCCCAAGAACCCTGGAAAGTTAGTTATCGGGCAGAGGTGCGGGTGGGGGGAGTGGGGCGGGGGGCACTGTGGACTCTCAGCAGATGCTCTCAGCTGGAGCGAGCACTCCCTGTGCAGCTGTGGAGTGGACGGTAGCTCCAGACAAGCGTTGGCCAGCATGCCTCAGCCTCCGGGACTGTGACTGCTCCACCTGGCGACATGGTGGTGGCCTCGCCCTTAGCCTGGAGTGATGGGTTCGAGAACCGTGGGCCCCAGGGATGCTCTAGCTCCACGCTGTAGTTTCGGTGCCTCCTTGGAACTCATTGATGCTTTTTAAGAGACGATAAGATTCTGAGAAAGGGAGCAGCAGCTGATGTAACTCTGGCCACAGTCCACAGCAGAGCAGCCCAGGAACTGTGGGTTTTCCCCTCTGTCATCGATATCCAGGGCAGAAGAGTGGCAGGCTGCCCAGCCCAGCTCCAGCGTCTCTGCAGCCGGCCTGTTGGTTCCCATCAAAAACAACTTTGTTTTGTTTTGTTTTGTTGGTTTTGGGGGCTCATAAATCTCTGAGCAGGGTACATTCCCCAAGCACGAAAGCCATGCGCCATCTGAGGAGCGACCGGAGACCTGGTCGGGCTGAGGTCAGAGCGACAGACTTGACATCACTTCTAGGAAATCCATTCTCTGGTTGGTTCGGTTTGGTCAGAAGCAAATGCCAGCTGGGGGAAGAAACCAGAATTTTGAAAGGCTTTTGTCCTCTTGCTTGTGGCCAGACCTCATCAATCCTGTCCCCAGGAGGTAGGGGTGGGAGCGCTTGGGGAGACTGGGCTGGGCCTGGACAGAGCCCTGAGTGAGGGGGGCACAGGGCCCCTGCCTTCTCTCCCATGTGCTTCTTTTAACCAAACCCAAAGGCAGAGGAGGGGAGCCTGCAGGCAGGAGGCAAGACCTTCTCTGAAAAGAATGTTCCCGCCCCCCTCCTCGCCCCCAGTGGGTCCTTCGTATGAAAGGCTGATCTCCCAGGGGGAGCACTCACCCTAGAGCCACAGCTACTTGGTCATGGACCTGCTCTACCCTCCTCCCAGCTGAGTGATTGGGGACAAATTACTTAACCTCCCAGAGGCATGATGATATCTATTTCACAGGGTTGGTGTGCGATTTAACTAATTAATATAAAATTAATGGTTAAATACCTAGAATAGTGCCTTGAATATATCAGTGCTCAGTAAATATTTTCTGTCCCCCTGGTTGACAGGAGAAAGCATCCCAGCCAAACTGGTCCTGGTCTCTAACAATTCAATCGTCCAATATCCGTGACCATTGACTGGGAGCAAGACCTTTATTTGAGGCACTGAGGACACAACAGTGAGGAGACAGCAGCGTCT